>NC_071088.1:8055000-8240000 GCF_027358695.1 Spea bombifrons
AATGTGTGAAATGTCCACAGTATTATTTGTGATCGCCTGTCAAACCCAGCATTGCAAACGTTAGCTACAAAGTACTAATAGGAATGAATTGGTTTCTGTTCATTACCAACGTAATTGGTGTAGAGCTCACAGTACCGGTTTACTAATACGAGATATCACAGTGGATTATTCATCGATATTATCAAACCCAGCAGAATGTTTCATAATTTCAGTAATAATCTATAATACTATTTGAGACGGAATAACAATGTATCCTGTTCTTAAATAACATAAACAGCACTTGACATCTGAACACTGATGAAGTTTGTCCAAGTGAGTGTCAAGTTTGGGTTAGTCTGGAATGACTCCAATGACTCTACCCAGTTGCTAATGAAGAGTTGAGTTGCTCTTCTTTCCATTGCAGCTCAAAGCAAGTGTTGAGTAGCGTTCGACCGACTCTAAGTGTGGTCGAGCCGGTGTTCAAGTTGAGTGTTGAGTTGAGTGAATTTGTGGGTCAATTTGGTTGATTTGCCTCCAGAATCTTTACTGCCTAACTTACAAAACTTTTAGTGAATAAGTAAATTGACCCCCATAACATCCTGATGATCATCTTTACTCAGTTCTTGGTCATGAAATCCCTTAGCCTATTTTAGAACTTGTCATTCTTATCTTCTGGCACGTCCATCTCAAGTCCAAAGAGTTACCCCCCCCATCCACATTGATCATGACCTTGTCTTGGCCGATAATATTATATTTAATATATATTTGAAAATGCATGGTAGTTAACATGGTCTTGGATTAATTTTGCTCTCTGTCTTAACATTCCCTCTCAGAGCCAGTCCTAGCAACCTTCTGATCTTGCTTATCTTTGACCTTATTTTCAGAAAGATGCATGAATCACAAGTGTTAGTGACCGAAGGAACCGTCCAAGATGTTCATCAACTAGTGATGCCCCCATATGGTCTAGGAAGACGTGTTTTAAAACATTACGCCTTTATGGTCCAGTGAACTCCCATCATTAAGTACAGATTAAAGTTGTATTAGGAAATTTAATTTCTTCATATACACTCCTTGTGTCTTCTCGCCATCGCTGTTAAAGAAAGAGTATGAGCTGACATGTTGGATTGATTGATTTATACACACAATGTCTGCTCTGAGGACAACCAACCCCTTTGTTCTGTGGTCACAACCCAAACCCAACCTCGGTGACATCCGTAGACCCGCTTGATGAATCAGCCCTGCGATATAAAACCGAAGGATAATATGTGGTCATTTTCTGAGCACGGAACCTTAATGACCGTTGTTCTACCAAAAACATGCCTATTTCTTCTGCGTTCTGGTGCAAATCTAGCAAAATAGAACAGGACACCTGCGCAAGTCATTAATTATCGCTCCGGACAGCGCTCCTGGCTTACAGAATCTACCTTTCTGTTTGAGGTTTCAGGATCCCGTTTATCCTTTTTCATTTACCTTTCAGCACCGTATAAATCTTGCTCCTTTTACACGTTTTTTTTTTGACGTATCTGTCTATGTTAGCTTAATATGTTACTGATAACTTAGCAGTTGTTTCAAATACTTCTACCATAAATACGTCTCCCCGGCGAACACTCGCGGCTTCTGTACTCAGCAGAGTTCTTGTGAGGAAAATGTGCTCTGTGCTCCTGGAGAGTGGATTAAGGGTCACAGTTCCAATGCCACAGGGTTTTTTTTTTGGGGGGGGTTCTTTGGCAGGGAAAACAAGAAAAAAAATACAACTGAGACGTAGCGGCAGAATTAAAAATTAACTATTTCAGTGCCAGGGGGTCTGGACACCCCCCCCCCCAGAATGTGCCAGTTTCTATAATATAACTTTATAACGAGCTTACAATTTACACAGGGCAGAAAAATCTATATTTTTCCTTAGAAGGTTAAAGTACATTAAGTGTGTGGTATGAGGTAAAACGCGCATCACATTATATGACCTAATGATACAAATAAAACAAAAACAGCATGGACAGTCACCATATCTATCCGATGAGACCGGCCGCTGGTGACTACCTCCTCTTACGATGAACGGGTTGGTCCAGTTCCTATAATCTCTCAATTAGTAAATCATCAAGTTTACCAAACATTGTTATATTTACTTTTAACAGATTCAATTGTTGTATTTTGGGGACTAATGTAAATGTTTTAATATTTAATATGTAAATGTTTTAATATCAGGCCGCTTGTTTACCCTGAGTGCTATACTTGAAAGGAGCAATGAGATGCTTCTGATTTGTTCCCTAAAATCCATTTCTAGAACCAAAGCGAGAACCTCAGTTCCTTATTAGACCACATAAAGACACCTCGTGGGGCTTACGTCTGATATAGATATATATATGTATTTGTGTGTGTGTGTATATATATATATAATTATTTATGGTTTTATAGAGTACCATCAGATCCTGCAGTGCTGTACAATATATATATATATATATATATATATGATAATAATGTCATGGCCAGACCAGAGTAGATAGCTATGTTAATTGACTAATTAGGTGCAAATAGGAGGATAATTAATGTATCGGTTTGTCTTAGTCTGTCACTTGTCGTCTTGTCAGACCCCTTGAATATATGTATTGTAATCAGCGCTGCGTAACTTGTTGGAGCTTTATAAATAAAAGATAATAATAATAATAATAACAATAATAATAATAAGCTGTCTCTTGTACAGCCCATAAAAGGTACGTAGAATCCTTGCAAGGAAGCAGAACTGCACACCAAATATATATAGTTTAAATATATTAATTTTATTTAAGTATAAAAAAATATTATTTTTGAAAGTTATTAATAAATATCAATATGTCACAAAAAAATAATGATTCAAGCAGGAGGCATCATACACTTAATAATATGTTAAAACATTTTTCTTACCTTGTTCAATTATATCAATGAACTATTGATATATTAGTTTTTTTAAATATTTCTTTAATAATATAATTATTTTTTGAAGACTTATCAATAAATTACACTTCATTAAATGAATGAGCCTTGATTTACTGGACTAATATATAAATATATAAAAATAATATTATAATATTATCATATATAATATATTAATAATATATATATAATATGAAATTAATGAATCTGAGATAACCATCGGGAGACCAGAATGAATTTAGTACCTTGATCGTCACTGATTGTGAATATTAATTAATTAGTATTGAAATACTACAGTGGATTGATGTTTTTTTTCTTCTAAAAACATTATTTTTAAAGGAGAAGAAGGGATTACTATAAGCAACAGATATACACGTATGGACACTATGACATCATTTTTACACCTTTTGTATATTTTTGCAGGATGCCATTTTTTATTTTTTTTATTTTTTTTTCGTGACATATTAATAGATCCATCATGTATTAATGCATCGGGGTTGTTCCTTACTAACGTATTAAAATAATAATTTTTGATACTTTAATAAAATGAATTTATGTAAACGATATATTTAGTGTGCAGTTCTGCTTCCTTGCAAGTATTTTATAGATACTGTATATATACGAGTGTAGGTGCTTTGTTCACTTTTATTCCAGTATTTATTGATCCCCAATGGCCGGTGGATATAACGGACACAATGATGTTTAGGAATAGAATCGGTGATAATATAACCGTCATGGTGGGTTATGGTGGGGGGTTTGGAGGTGTTGGGCGCCATCATGCAGGTGGGAGTTGAGTGGCACGCTGTCACGTGTGATGCACAACCATTCATTTTAACCCTAAGATTGCTGATCGGCACACCATCAGCTCCATAATGTCATCAACACTGTCCAAAAGAGAAAAAATAACCCTGCTTGTACATTCCCCCCCCCCCCCAAAATTTTTGCCAGGAGGAAATCATTGTCATGTGACACAAATGCAGACAGCAATTGGCTGTTCATGTAGAAACTATAGAAGCGTCTCTAAACTTCATTTCTTGTTTTTTTAACACAATATATATAATTAAAAAGTGGAATGATCATCAATATGTTACCAATGCTGCCCAAATCGGAGTCAAACAGGGATTTATTACCCCCTGCTTCCTTTACCAGTCCGCACCCAATACCCCCCCCATTCACAGCCATCCTGAAAATGTGTAAAATATAGATATTTGGATAAGATAAGTATTATAGAGGCAGTGATTTATATCTCACACGCAGCATTATGCTTATTTAAGAAAACTTTGAGTAATAGGTTTTATTTACCCAAAAACATTTAATTAAAGATTTTTTTTATTTTTTTTTATTTCACTGAACATCAGCTGTGAAATCCGATCGTAAAGCTTCCCAGACCCTGCTTGTTAATATAATGTTTTTTATTTACAGGGCATTGTGTACCTGCGGCAGATTAAATTCTCTATACGTCATAAAAGCTTATGGTTGGAAAAGACTTTGTGCCGAATTATTTACTCTCTTAGTAAATATTTGAGGAATTGTCAGTCTCTTATTTATTTTATCACTTTTAGTGTATTTGATAAAATGTTTGCTTGTTTATTCATCAAATATGAATATGTGATAATGGTAATTTGTGCCGTATTAGCCTGCGAGGCAAAGTAAGCAAGCAGAAAGCACAAACAATACCCCTGATCACACAGATCGTTGGAAATATTTCTGGGAACGATCAAGTTTGTGGTTTTGGGGGCAATTCATAATCCAGATTGCAATAAAAAAATCTGAAAATTTTGTTAAAAGTCCTCGTAACATTTTTTTCCTTAATCTGGAAGATAATTCATTGCTTCAACAGCCTTTCTATAAAAAAAACAACCAAAAAATTGTCAGTTTTGCCAAATACAGCGTTTTTGGTTAAACAAATGACATTATACAGTTTACACAAAATATCTTCTAAAGAAACCAGGATTTTCAAGGCACCAATATATTTAAAAAATAAATAAAAAAAAATCTCCTCAATAATATAATTAATTTTTAATATTACAATTGCAAATAAAATTATAATTTTATAAAATATTTAAGATGCATAAAATCTACCATGTGATAATTCTGGATACTTCCCGAAAATATTTTACCATATATATTTTACTATTATTTATTATTATTATTTATTATTATTATTATATTTTATAAATGAGTGCATTAATATTTGGGAATCGCTGTTCTAGAGTAAGTAACGTAGCCCAAAATTATGCAGAATAAAGCAGAATTTTCAGATGAAGTCATCTCCGTGTTCCAGGTAATAGGATAACGAATTCATTCACCAGGGGAGCTGCCCATTAATCACCAACGAGGGTGAAGTCTTGACTATTTTGTCTAATTTCAGGAGCTTAAAGGCTGATGCACGCCACGGGTGGTCCACATTTATGCAATTATCCCCAGGCCTTCTCCGGACTTGTGACATTCTGATGCCTGACGGCGTTTCTTAGCTTCTGCGAGCCGTGTTTGGGATCACGGAGTAATATTTAAAAAAAAATAAACAATATGAATAGCAATACTGTGTATACTTATTAAGAATACATTAATATTTATACGTTGTATCACTACACTAAAGGTCACATTTATGTATATTTATAGTATATCATATATTTATATATATTATATATATATATTTATATTTTTGCGGTACAATGAATACAATATCTCCATTAATTATGCTTTATAGTCGCTAATCAAATGATTATTTTTTTCGTATATATTTAAGAAATACAGGGGCGTTATACAGAGGCGCGTGAAACAAAAAAATAATAAAATTGATTCCGAATAATTTATAAAGGCAAGTTTCTATAAATGTAAAAAAAAAAAGAGATAAACATGCAATTTTATTAATAAAAAGCAAAAGTGCAATCCCAAGTGCTAAAGTCATTTTGCAAAAAAAAAACACATAAAACACAGAAATGTGTGACACAAAAAAATGAAATTATGCAAAATGAAACCAAAAGGAATTTGCTAAATAAAAAGGCGACATTTTAGCAATAAAATTCTGGATAAATATTGTCACCATCTTGCTGATAAAGAAGATAAAGATAATCTTTGTAATAACGGTTTATAAGCATGCTTGCAGATATTTATTTGTTTTTTTTTCCTTTTCTTTGCAAATTATACAAAATTTGTATATTCTTTTCATAAATCCTAAAGAGACCACGTACAACTCTCTTATGTTTACTCTTTAGTTCCCTCTAAACCTCTTGTGTAATACACCCTAACCCCCCGCTAGATTGTAAACTTATTTTAACTCCTCACCTGTGTACTTATCATGTCCTGTTTACCCTTTGTACAGCACTGCGGAATCTGATGGCGCTATATAATACAATAACTAATCATAATAACTATGTCTCGTTAATATTGTCACTCTTGCTGTTGTGGTATTGTGACGCTAAGCCGGTCTCCTGTATTGCGCAATTGTACATGGGCTGCCATCTTGAATTGGTTGGGGTACTCCAGCAAACCCCAATTATTTCTTGCTGGCCAACTTCCCCAAGTCTTGCCCCGAATTCCAGGCCTTGAAAATGCGGATGAAATTTGCCCGTCCGCCTACGAAACACAAAACACCCGGTATAGGCACATCTGTAGAGCATTTACCCAGCATGCGCCCATAAGGTGAAGGAGGCATCATAGCGGGCGCATGGGATGGGCAGGGATCAAATGTCCTAGTAGTGTTAGTATTTATTTACTGGGAGGTTTGCTTGTTAGCTACCCCTATGCCGACATTCTAGAGAAGAGTTCTCTGAGGTCCCAAAAGCTTAATATTTTTCTTTGTTGGCCTATTAAAAGCTGTCAACTTCAACGAAAGACTCCATTTGTTCATGGGCTATTTTTTCCTACTAATGTTTCTGCACATAGTCGTTTGATTTAGTTACAGTATTTTTGACATTTCTTTTGGTAAAATAAGAAATTGAGTACTTGTAATGGAAATATTAATATTAAATATTATGGCATTAAAATAGCCATGGAAATAATATACCATCACCTTTGCAATGTAAAGTTAAATTTTCTTCATTTTACATGCGCCTTAAAACTGACCGCATTCTTGTATTGGAAATACAGCCGAATTCTTCTTCTTCTTCTTCTTCAAATATTTGGTCTTAAAGGTATGCAGTGTCTTGTAACCACGCGCGATTTATATTCAGAGGAATATGTTACGCATTTAGAGACTCCATCATAGAGAATAGTTACGGTAGTAACGTGAAATTCCTTCTAATGACGGAGTTTTAACCCTTTGAGGGCCGTCAGATGAAAAACACTTGCGCAATTTTCTCTCACTCAGAGACTAAAAGTCGAGTCTAAAACAAATAATGAAGTCTGGGATTTTCACAATTTATTCCGGCTTCATCGCATTTACCTCTTACTGACCTACTCATTTGAAATAACTCAGCCTACAACCATGTTCTACTAGTAATACTAAAAAAATACCTTCAATATATTATTGTGGGGTTTGGAAGTTTACCAAAATATCATCAATTCCATTCTAAATATCATTCTTTAAACAATCAGGACAATGCATCAGAACTTTAAATTATTTGTGTAGAGATATCGATGCCCCAGTGTTTTCCATAGCTTCAAGTGACATCTAGTGGCCACAGAGAATATTGCACAAAAAGATATCCATTACCAAGAGATTTATATTGCACTTATTAGGATTCTGAAAAAAGAGGAAACTTAAAAAACTGGACTTTACAGTATAAAATGCAGTATATACACTGTGGGTTATGTACAAATCCGAGTATGCTGCAACGTCTGAAAAGCTGTTTTCTTACCATAGCAAGCAAAAGTGATAGTCCAGTCATCGGAAATTTATCAGCCTTTTCACACTTTTCGTTCATGATTATTATTATTTATTACTATTAGCTTTTATTTATTTAGCACCAACAATTTCCTTCGCGCTTCTTACAGTCCATACATTCAAAGGGTCTGACGAAACTAGAACCGACGGACTAAGACGAACCCATACATTAGGGAAAGAGCTCGCCAGCTTACCCTCTAGAAATGAGCTCATGCTTAATGTTGATCACCTAAATGTAACTGAAAGACTGAATAGCGACTCGATACAAACTCTCTATACGTATATAAATCAACCAATAATGATTTCCCCTGATTGTCTACAACGCTTGGACTACAGACAATCAGATAGCTCAGAGATTAAAATCAGATTTGTAATCATTAAAAATGTATGCTATAAATGACAATATGAATTTCAATTAAAAAAGTAAGATGATTATATGTTTATATATATAAAAAATGCAACAGAAGCATGGATTTTGATAAAGTAATACAGCAAAAATATTTTTTTGTCAAGTAAACTTATTTTTGTTAAATCATGAAATGCCAAAAAATGCATAATATCATGATATATCCTTTAGCAAAACAGTGTTAGGTCCTATAACATAGATTATTCCATTTGATACAAAATTAATATTTTTTCCAACAAATCATTGTATTGGTATTTCCAAATACAAATATAATTTGTACCGCTAATTAAAGGGTTAAACGCATAGCCATTAACTCATAGTATTTGTACCGCTCATTAAAGGGTTAAACTCACAGCCATTAACTCATAGTATTTGTAGCGCTCATTAAAGGGTTAAAGTCATAGCCATTAACTCATAGTATTTGTAGCGCTAATTAAAGGGTTAAACTCATGGCCTTTAGCTTGTACATAGGCACATGATACATTACGAAGCAGCGGCAATGTATTTGCCCCCCAATGCCGATTAAACTTCTTTAAGGATTGCTTACAGGAGCAGTTTAATGTAAACAAACCTTAAACACATATAATAATAACGTTTTAAAGGCTGTTTCCCTGCGCTGCTTAACTTTCTCGCGCTGTTTTTTTTTGCTACTTTATGCTCCATTGGCATTTTAAGAACATTTTTATTTGAGAGCCTTTTTTTTGGCAAGGTTACATTTCGTGTTATTTAACCCTTCTGTGTGATAATAAACATGTTTTATAACCGGTATGCTTTTGTTTCCGGAAAAGTCCCTTTGCTGTGATTTTTTTGTGCTAATTTTTACAAATTATGTTTACTTATTTGGCAGAATATTTTTTTTTTCATATTCTAATAATAATTCTCTGAAATTATGCAAGCATGCATTGTTTTTATTTAATGGGAAAGTGTCTTTGTCGCAGCTCTTAGTATAACTAAATTAATTTAGTATACCCATAGCTTATATATAAGCTATTAACGGTATATATATACCGTATATATGTATATATACCGTTAATAGCTTATAGCACTTGCTACCCCCTGGAACGGTGTCCGTCTGTGTACTGTACAGGTGAGGCTCCTACAGCATCAATGGTAACGATCAGCGACTTTGGCAATTCCAACGCTATATATCGTTTTGATGGTGTCACACCCCATTGGAACAGGTGGGACATATTAGGGCCACCCATGCTCCGCCTTATACTGCCTATGCCCCAACCCATGGGTAGGCATAGCATCCCCCCTGGAAAAATGACTGTAGACCCCCATGTCCCAGGATGGGCTACCTGCAGTTCTCCCTCTTTGGGAGGAGCGGCCTCGTGTAGGGGCAGGGCTAGCTGTCCATAGGGATGCAGGCAGTCCATAACAGCCTGGACAGGGAGTAGGGAAAGGTGGGCGGATCATAGACAGGGAGTGGGCGTGGCCAAGCATCCTTCCCTTCCCAGAGAAAGAAGAAACTAAGCCAGAGTCCCGGGGAAGCAGGACTTCACACAGAGACTCCGGGTGAAACCTAGAAACATAGTATCACATAACAAATGAGTAACCCTGTACACTCCGTGTGATGTAACTGTGTGTTCAGATATAACATTTCTTACCCATACTCCTAAATCCATAATAATGTGGTCATAATTATTGAGGGAAACACAGAAACACATGGCAGCTTATTTAAAACCATTGTTACGAGTATCTTATATGCGTAAAGCATTCTTTACCTGGAAGGGTACGCCAGTGAATCCCATCAGTTCCAACATTATAACCAACATTATAACCAACATTATAACCAACATTATAACCAACATTATTACCCATTACATTCATCCCTTTTTTATTCTTTTTTTATTTTTTATTTTTTTATACATGCCTCCGCTGATAGCGTGTGATAGCGTGTGATAGCGTGTGATAGCGTGTGATGGCGTGTGATGGCGTGTGATGGACTCCTTGTTTGGACTGTTCTAATTTCACTGTTTAGAGATGACAGATAAATATTGCAGACTGCCAAGGATCATGTCACTCACGGAGAGCTTCCTAGAGACATCTGTTTCTGTGATACGTATTGTTATATGGATTCTGACATCTTGTTTATGTTCCTCGATGTTTCTTTTTTTGGTGATTGGTTGTATACACGAAATATAATCAGTGTGACAGGGTGAACGTTGCCTCCTGTTTCTATACTAGTGAAGACCAGCAGGAGAAAGGTTAACCGCTCTCATTAGGTAAGCGAGACGCTAATTAACACCTTCTGGTCGTCGGCTAAATAAAACAGCGCAGAGCTGGCAGCCAGGTGAGAGGCTCCTAGAGAGGAAATCGTGTCTCTTTGGTATAATGAAATATGAATTTTCTCAGAATTTTTCTAGGTTTT
Source organism: Spea bombifrons (assembly GCF_027358695.1). Taxonomy (NCBI): domain Eukaryota; kingdom Metazoa; phylum Chordata; class Amphibia; order Anura; family Pelobatidae; genus Spea; species Spea bombifrons. The sequence goes on from NC_071088.1 coordinate 8,065,495, forward strand.
TTTTTCTCCAGAATTCTTAGGAACAGCCCGGGCTTCACTAATTAAAGCCTCGACCAAATGTTTCCCTCCGTCTGGAAAGCTCATAAGCAATTGTATCCTACATGTTAATGGAACCCTGCAGTATTCCGTTCCAAACGCGCATTTAAAGAAATAGTCACATTTTGTTCCTTTGTAAACAGAGCTAACAGAGTCCCCGGTCCACATGCGGTGTTTTTACGTTAATGCTCCGTTATCCAGGATGGCGTATCGTCTCGATGGACGGATGCTGACTAGATGTTAGACTTTGAGAAGACACATGCGTGGTGGAGGTGGTGGTGCTGTCCGCCAGCAGCCACCAGGAGAGTGAGTGAGAGGGGTTCTTGAGTAAATGCTTTATGGCCCCAATAATGTCCCCCAGCCCTGTCACCATCACGGACCCTGGTGCCCTTGCACTAGCATTTTGCTTCATGCTTACACCTGCTAGTTCAAAAGATGTTGTGTCTCATTCACCGTAGATATGATGACCACTGTTGGCTCCAAGGTATGATGTCACAGTTATGTTCTCCATCTTGAGTTCGTACACAATGGTACAGGGACCAGTGGGCCGCGGACCGGCTTTATACCCATGCAGGTGGCTGAATCAAATCACCTAAAAACCTATTAGCATTATTTGTTAAATCAAACTTTCTGGTCTGTGTTCGGCCCTCGAGGGCCAGAGGCTCGTAGGTGAGCAGCATTCCTAGTGGCTCTAGAAATCAGAGCTGTGATCAAACTCCAGGTGGGGGGAGTAATGTTTGGTCACCAAGGGTTTTGGATAATGCTGCCCCTATGCACAGTTAGCCCCTCCCCCTAATCCTAGTCACGCCTCTTTCCAGCCTCCTATAAATAGCAGGATCGAGACAACCAAGAGTGCGACCCAGGGATGTTTGCCGGTATGATGAGCCGCCCAATAACAAACCCTTTCAAAAAAATTACATGCATATAATGTGATTCTGGTTCCAAGCCCAACAAACACACTTCCTGACTGGATCATTCCATTGGTTGCTATGGTGAGAAGAACACTTTTCAAACTCTGTGCCGTGAACACTTTTCTACATTTAATATGTTTTTAAAGAGCAACATATACGTGAAAAATAGAACACAGGCATAACTTCTGTTTTTTAGGACAAACATATAACATTGGTGGGGTGTGATGTCATGGCGCCATTTATGGACAGGACTGTGTCCCAAAAAATGGAAATCTAGAAGTTGGAAAGTACGAAGCAGAAATGAACCATTAACACAAAATTTAAGAAAAAATGGTGCTAAAAATTCTAAAAGACTGTGTTGCATTATGTATCACCTGGCTGCTGATCAGTAATTACTCCTGGTTCTACAACATAACAATAATATAAAACAAGTCCGAACAAAACAATTGAACTGATTGTGAAAAACCATTAATTAGGTGTTTTACTAAATCAACAGCGTGGAAAAAACCAGGATAAAGGGATCAGAATCGGGTTAGAAATGACTAATTACCAATCTCAACAGGCCAACAATTAACACTTTTCAAACGCAATTCCGTGGAAATAAAAACCTAACGAGCGCACATTTTCCAAATTTAGAAAATTCATTGGTAAATGTGAAGTAAAAATAGCTCTTAATGGTTTCTAAAAATAACCACCACCGTCAGGCGAATGAATATTTAACTTTCACCGAAGCAGGAACTCATTTCCTTTTGCGTTCGTTTAAATCGCGTTCTGTCTTCGTTGAACTATCGCCCCATTTCCTTTAATGAATGGTTTTTCCACAACGGAACGGTTGCAGAGAATGCCGAGGATTATTGATTAATAGTAATTCCGGCGTAATTATCGCCGCGGAACGAGGCGACGATTTAAACCATGATGCGCTAATAAAGGGATTTTTTATATTTATGGTTTGGTGAGAAGAATAGACAGACGCGATTCATAGATAGCATTTACAGATAGTAGAGATATTACCCGTGTCTGGGGGCGCTCTAGTATGTGACAGCTCCTCTCTACCCATTAGTTTGCCTAAAATGATTTAATGATCCTCTACTGGAAACCCTCCCAAGCTGTGAAAAGATGAAATTCGGTAATCATTGATACACACTGATCCATGGTTTTGTGATGTATACGATATACATAATAAACAAGGGTTAATAATTACAGTGACCCCCCAATGACGTCCTAGGCTGCCCCTCCGTAGGTGTCCACCGTCCTCTGAGTGCCGGGATAGGTCGTCATATCCCAGCCCGCTGCCTATTAAGGAATCAGAGATCACCATTATAACGAGAACAAGGAGCCGTGGTGCACTGCGGGGGTCCTGATCGCCCCAATAGGGAAATCTGCCCATGGTGTGGTCCAGAGGAACCTCTGTGGCCCCTCCAGACCTGCTGCCCTTAGCTGATAATATGTCGCTGGATGACCTTCATATTCATACATGTAATAGGGAGCTGGGGGGGGGATTGGGAGACTAGGGGCAATTGCCCTCTTAACTGCTTGGATCTTGATATATTGTCATGTGAGTGTCTAGAATAATGTCGGTTCTAGGTTTATTTTGTAGAATGAACCCTCTCCCTATTAAAGATAAGTCTGGATAGGGTATATTGAGCATGGCGTTAGACGCTTTTTTCCCCTCCTCCTTTGCTGAATGGTGCCCGGGACACATGCTAAAAAAAACAGAAGAATAATCTATATTGGTGTCTTTAATAATCATCTTTTAATTATTAAGATATAAAAATGGATATAGCCGTCCAATAGCCGTGCCTACCGGTCCAAGAGAAGGTAGAGTCTTTAGTTGAATGCGATGTTGGCCCAATAAAAGGTATCACCTTTGGCTATAAAACGTCAGGTTTGCTGAAAATATATTTTTTTTATAAACAGCCTATTAACCATGCTTATTATTACCAAGAGCTGCAATAAATATGCTAATCTATTTAACATCTGGAGTCTTATTGGGCGCTCGGTTAATGCATTCAGATAATGTTTAACTTCGGTCTCCGCTTTCTGTCTTATTACCGCAAGGTAGAAACGTGAAGCTGGCAGAAAGGCGATTAGCGAGTCAAGGAACCTCAGTTTAACAACAAACCCGTGTCAACAATGGCAAGCATGGCTGTCCAACTGCTGGGGTTCTCTGTGGCTCTTCTTGGGTTCGTTGGGACCATCGTTGCCACCGTACTGCCTCACTGGTGGAGAACGGCGCACGTGGGTACCAACATCATCACCGCCGTAGCCTACATGAAGGGCCTATGGATGGAGTGCGTGTGGCATAGCACCGGCATTTACCAGTGCCAAGTTCACCAGTCTCAGCTAGCACTCCCGCGTGACCTGCAGATTGCTCGAGCCATGATGGTCTCATCCTGTGTCGTTTCGATATTGTCCTGCGTGGTGTCAGTCTTTGGCATGAAGTGTACTCAATGTGCGAAGGGCTCGTCGACAAAGAAGTCAATTGCTGTTCTTGGTGGGACTTTCTTTATCCTGGCTGGGTTCCTGTGCTTGATTCCCATAGCATGGACTACCAATGATGTGATCCAAGCCTTCTACCATCCTTCGCTTCCATTCGGCATGAAGTACGAGATAGGGCAGGCTCTCTACGTTGGCTTTATCTCTGGGGGGCTAACAATAGTTGGAGGAGCGATGCTACTCTTCTCATCATGTCAACGCAATGTTGAGCAGGTACCATACATCCATGCACCATACAACACCAGATTGACTCCATCGAGGAGATTACCAACTGTCCACAAAAGCAGCCATTCTCCCGCGTGGTCATCTGCTTCGCGCCATGGGTATCAAATCAATGACTTTGTCTGAGTGCTTGACGACTACGCAACGAGACACTTATGTGCAATGACTGAAATTCTATTTATGACGTTCAATAATTCGATGTTTACTGTGTTTGTAAAGCTATGAGGAAGATCTCTGATGTATATTGAGGAGGAAAGACTTGTATATATACGGCACGGGATGCTTATCTTTTACATTTTATTACGGAATTCTACGCGGAGTAAATAGTGTTACTGGGAAGACCATTTATCAAATAACTTGTGTAATAAATGTGTATATGTTACTTATACATAACGGAATGTATTATTTTTGATAATGCGAATCACTCTTAAGGGGGGAAAGTTTAGGACCATTTAGGACCCCAAATCATCCTATGATGTCCTTTTTTTCTAGGAGCTCGGAATGTTTGCTGGGGATGAGGGTTCTACAGCCCCAAAAGGTGCAATAATGTGCATAGAGACAACAAATGGGTTTATAAATGAAATTGTGCTAGCGAAATGCATTGTTATCCTTATAATTGCCTTACTCTGTGGCATAAATAGATACTGAGAAGTCAGAGGTCTCCTGCCTCACTCCACTAAAGCGTCCATCTTCATGAAATGTTGGGAGGTAATGAGTTTAGCTACCTGAGGATCGTGGGACAGATGGATTTGGGTCCAAAAGGTCGACAGTCCCAAGACTCTAACGAGGGGCTGTCGCCGGCGCGTCCTCCTCTGGGGTTCCGTTAGATAAATCAGATGATTGAGCGGCTCCTGCGCATGGCTGGGAACTTGCCCTCGGAGCTCTCGCTTTTCTGTCCCAGCGGAGTTATGGAGTCAGGGCAGTGGTGGGGCAAACATTGTGAGCTCCTAGAAAGAAGAACAGAGGGATTTTGGGTCCCAAAGGTGGAGACGGTGTCCTCTTGGGAAGTTTATCAGTAAAAAGAGGATAATAACCTCTTGTGGTGACATCAATGCTGGATAAATGGTTATATAAAGTATCATTATCATTCTGAAAACCCACATTAATCATCAAACCTCTTCATAAAGTTATTTCCCCTCTGAAGTGGTTCCAGTTATTTCCACGCGACTATAAAAGGAACCAACGTTTAAAAGCAGCATTTGCCAAATTTTAATTTTTCCACCAGACTAATTATACGATCCCCGCCGGTCCGGCTCGCTTCTCTAGGCATCACATCGCGCAGGTTACTGGATCGGGGGACCAGCAGACCCCTGAGTTTGGCAGCTTCCAGTCGCTCGGTTGAAATTCCATCCATAGAGAAGTCTATCCTGTGCTATTCTCGTGGCGGCTAAGAGCAACATTTCCACGGGAGCGGGGTTAATACCGCCATTAACCTGGCTTCACCATCTGTTCATCCACCAGCCAAGTCAAACATGCCTATGGCCCCCCAGAGACGCAGCGCAGGGAAGCAGGGCCCGGTGGGCTTAGTATGCGAGCCTGGCAGAGGAAGGCAGTAAAGGTCTCCTCCTCGGCTAACGAGTCATTAGGCTATCGTATGATATTTAAATGTCTGCGTTCACCGACATCTGCAGAATATCCTCGTCTCGTTAAACGTATTTGCCTCTTTACGTTTAGTTCTCTTAGTATATGTTTGCGTTACCCGGAACCTCTGGGATCCACGGGCCGGGGGAAGAACAAAGTTTTTCCCAAAGTTCTCTTTTTTCTCTAAAATAAAGAAACCCAAGATATCCGTTTGATGACCAATAATATCAATATTTTTTTTTTTTACTCTTTTTAAGAAGTGAGCGACGTTTAACATTTCCCGGCACTAACGTTTCCCACATTCCTGATGGCAAAAGAATATATTATACATGTTCGGGGCTGGCTGAGGATGATGGTAGTTTTAGAAATGTGTGCTTTCATAAAACGATGCAGACAACAAGGCGGCTTCTTCTCGAGGTTGATTAGATTTATTTTTTTTACTTTATTTGTTTCTGGTTCATTAGATTTATTATGGGAGAAGTATTTGCCCCCTTCCTGTTTTTGCTTATTTGTCACATTATTTAAATGTTTCCAACTCATTTTTTAGTTGATATCGTGAGTAAACACAAAATGCAGCTTTTAACCCCCTTTTTTTTTACTACTTCCCATTAAACTGTGGAAGGCAAGACAGGCGTCCACATCCAGTACAGGGGGTTTCTCATACATATACAGTATATATATATATGTGAGTATTATTGACCTAATTTGCATGCACCTACCCAGAATCCCTTGTGGTTGTGGCAGCACCATGAGATTTCTGAGGGGAAAACAAGCCTTCTGGCCTATCTGGTGTCTGTAGATGAGTGTTAAGTATATATATATATTATATATATTTATTGCAGATTTTAATCAGTAAACAGGCGCCTGTTACTTTATTGCCTGCTGACTGATCCGTGGTGGCAGGAGGGATCTCTCACAATGACGCAGACCTGACAGGTAGAAACATGGTTACATATATAGAGGGGAAAAAAGCCACACATTTTAAATATTAAAATAATTGATTATTTTAAGATAAATCAGCCCAATGCAGACTGTGTCATTTTAATGCACAGGTAAATTGGTTTAAAGGGAAACTCCCGCCATCACAATAAAAATGAGCTTTCACGGAAATTGCGTTGTTTTCTATTTTTTTTTGTTTTTTTTAAGTTTTCGATTTTATGTAATATAATTTTTTTCAGGTAGCTGCCTATTAGCCATCGTACGAGTTCTCGCTCCGTTATCTGAGCCCCGATCTACCAGACAAACCCTCTGATTCTATTTCATACTGACTGTGGGAAACAATAGAATGGCTCAGTCTTAATCACACAGCCTGACATTCTGACGAATCAAAGTCTATGGAGAAAAATAATTTCACTGGGCAAGCTGGGCTTGTTTGGTATATTCAAAATCAATTTGGCGTCTCAGCAGGGAAAGTCGCTCACAATAACCAGACAGCGGGACAGTGCCTGAAAACCGGGACTGTCCCGCTACATCGGGTCTGTTGGGAGGTATTATGAAGCCTTCTGCAATGTGATTACCATTATAATGTCATGATATATATCACAATACAAAATGTCATTTTGGTAATTTCTAGAAAGTGGTTTTGGCTCAGAATTTGTAATCCACGGAACGGTTTATTAGAAATATTTCAGGAACATTAAATCGTATTATTTATTGCCGAATAATAAGTGTTTTTTGCAAAATTATTTTCAGACAAAAAAATTTATGGAAAGAATTCATGAAAATAACAGGTAATTCACATGCAGTCCGCTTAAAGCTGCTGTCCCGCCTACTCATGTAAAAATGTGCCTCATTCCATTTTGCCACAAAAGCAGGCACTGATAGGTTGTTGCCATAGAAAGTGAAAAGCCTTCCGGGTTTATAAGAGTCGGGCTTCGGACAAAGAATAAAATAACAGATCTGAAAAGGTTTATTCACTTAAAATACCAGAGAGTTCAATTACCTTTTTTGTGTAAGTGGAACAGCACCTTTAATCGCAGTCCTGCTTATTTAGTCCGCTGGGCACGGACTGACTAAATGGCACAAAACCAAGGTATTCCTGTGGCGTCATCCCACTTACAGAGAAATTTATGATGCTGACAAATACCGCTGTCTGCGACTAATAGTGGATAATAATAATGGATAATATCAGTGCTGATAACAGCCCGTGAACATGCGCGTGTTTTGTCAGGGAAAGATTATTTATACGCCGCGGGGATTTGTACGATGAGCGTGTAGTTGCCGTGTTGGCACAGTTAGCCGGCGACGGATCTCCTACCAGCTGCGGAGTAACCTTTCAGTTTAACCATTCAGTGCCTTGAAGGTGGCATTGAAGAAAAATGCCACACCTGGCATTCAAAGAGTTAATTCAATTTAGGGATGAAACCCAATTAAGATTACCAGATTTTTTTTTAACTATTCGATTGCCAGAGGACAGTACACATTTTTCTACTCCGCAAGCCAGGTCGGTTATGGTTTTACTGTAGTTATAGGTAGGTGCCAACAGGCCCGGACTGCCGGCTTTTTAGCGCCTGGGCTGTCTCGTCATCGCCGGTCCGGACCTGGGTGCCAAACAGCAGCTGACTACAACTTCCAAGACCTTATAATCCTTCTGGCTGAGGATCATGGTAGTTGTAGTCCTCAAGAGTGCAGGTGACCACTCTGAACAATGTTTCTATTTTTTTAATGGTCAGTCTATACAATGATGATGATCCGTATCCCGGCTGAGATGGTCGCAGTAAACAGAAACGCTAGCTTATTGGCACATAAACCACATACATATCCTCTCTCTCTATATATGGTGTATTTATTATATGTTAAAGAAAAATTTGCATTAAATATTTATTACTAAATATATATTTTGGGGACATATTTTTGTCTCTTTTTGGCCGAATGTTGGTAATTTACCTATTTAAATGTACTTTCTTTCCCTTCCCCTCTGGCCTCCTACAGCCATTACTTACTCCTACGCTTTTTTTTACCTAAAAAAGTCCTCATCTCCTATTTATCTCTCTTTCCTCTTCTGATGCCCTCTGCTCGCCACCATCTTTTTACATTCTGCATCGATAGATATTTCTAAATAAAGTTAATTTGCCAAATGACTTCTTTATTTGTGGCACATATATAAATAAAATGTATTTTGCATGGCAGGAACGTTTTAAGTAGAAATGTTTGTGTCGGTGGAACCGCACCTTTAACGCAATCCAAATTCTATGCGAGTATTCTGGCAGCTCTGTCGCTGCGGATCCCAACTCCCATAACTCCCATCAGCTGGGGAGCTCTGTAATCTTTTGAGTTTCAGACCATGCAGAGGAATAAATAGAAAGCGGATTGTCTTCCCGTGGAATAAAACTCCCATCACGCTCTGCCAGGTTATGTGCGGTTGGCTCTTTGTAAGCGGTAATGGTTTAGCAGGAGCTTATATTGTCACATTCAGGATGTAATAAGGTAATTTATAATCCCGTTGGTACAGTGAGAGATTACGGTGGGGTATGTGCTGTTTCGGGGGTTATAAAGGCGGCTTTGGTCCGTGCTGGGGTAACACGATCCGCACACAATCCTTCCATGCTATACTGGCACAAACAAATGGCGCATCGCTCAAAGGAACGGTATTTTTATTCCTGAACGCTCTGCAGCCACGTAATAAATCTCAGAGCCGCGCCAGACGCTCCACAACCTTAACGCCAGCGACCGATTTACACAGAAACGGGCATTTCAAAAACCAGCTGCCGACGTAAACCTATTGTACGGCCCTTAAAGGGAAAGCATCACCAAAGGGGGCATGTTATAATATCATATAATATTTACACGTCCGCTGGGGGCAGCCGGCACTTCGCAGACAGCAGGGCAGAAGCTCGCCTGAATTCTGAGCTGTCATCTCTCCTAAGAGGGGCTGTTAAATTAATCACCATCACCTTCAGCAACGAGCTGGCTGGCAGCTTCATGCAGAAGTGTTAAAGGGACGGTATAATGCCCCATACTGCCCAACAACGCAAAATCTATATTAAAGTACTGTATTTGCTCGATTACAAGACGACCCCCAAAATCTGAATATTAATTTATGAAAAAAAGAAAAAGCCTGAATATAAGACGACCCTATAGGAAAAAAGTTTTACCAATCACAGAGACTCACCCCTTACTATTTTGATAACTCAAATTTTATATATAGCTCCATCCTATCCCGAAACGCTGCACAATGCGGCATGGTCACCCTAGTATAGCAACAAGAGAGAACACATTTATAAATCAAGCAGCATAAATACAGAAAAACAGTAACAAAGTCGCATAAAAAAGCTTGACGTAACCACACCCCCTAGCCACACCTGTAACCACACCCCCTAGCCACACCTGTAACCACACCCCCTAGCCACACCTGTAACCACACCCCATAAGACAGAAGTGTCCCTCTGGTTATTTGAAACATTGAGGTTACACCAGTTGTTTGAGAGCTACAACTCCCAGGATGCTCAGCAAGCGATAGGCGAATAAGAGAGCTACCGATCCAAACTGTATATGCCATACTTGTATTTATTTGGGGTAAAAAGTTAAAACAAATGAAATTATTTTTTTAAAAACTGACCTCCTAACTGGCGAGGTTTTTGCATGGACACGTGGCAGGTGGTTCCGTTCAGTAATTAGCGAGTAAAGTCTCCTTCTCCAGATGTGGAAAATGCTGCAGCCAAAGAAAACCGGAGTGAATATAAAAATGTTAGCAGAATATCGGTAGGACTACCGTATTTACAGGACTACCGTATTTACAGCATAAAAAGGCCTTTAATCTGCCAATCGGTTTCCTAATGGAATGTGCTGCACCGGTGACACCTATCGGACATTGGCGGTTAAAACACCCCACAGATTTTAGGAACACCCAAAAAGATTTTTAAGGGGAGCTTCAACTGTTTTTATTGCTATTGGCAGATGAAAAATGCATTTTCTTTTTCTTTATTTAAACACACCTATATATTAATATAATTATTTCAGGTAGCCGCATATTAACTATTTGTATGGGTTGTAGTTCTTAACCCTATATGCTAGACAAACATCCTGACTGCCTGTGGTAAACAACAGAACGGCTCAGTCTTAATCGCCCAGCCAGACTCCGACTAATTAAGGAGGAAGAGACTTCATTATCATTACCATAAAGCATCAGCTCAGTGTGGTGATTGAGCAGGGAAAGCCACCCCAAATGTCACAACTGACAACAATGGCGGCCTCTAGATAAAGAGTTTATTGAAACAAAATGAAATAAAACCAGGCCACTGCTGAACAAAATTACTGTATACAGCGCTGGGGGTTATGCTCATATTGAAAAATATTTTTTCCCTATTAAGTGGTCATAGAAACAGAATTTGATGGCAGATCAGATCCATTCAGCCCATCCAGTGTGCCCGTTTTTTTGTACCCCAAGAAACAGGGAGAAACGCCTCTTCTTCTGGGTAACATTTGCCATTTAATGTTTATTCTCGTTCATGTAGGTGAAAGTGGCACGGACCCGTTTCCTGTAGATAGCCCGAGGCAAACAAATATGCAGATTACAGGCTTAATTTGCATTTAATTATTCTGCCCCAGGCAGTTTCCCACCATAAAGCCGGCGCTGTGTGAATTCATTAACGCCTCCCAACAAGACAATTCCTCATTGAAGAAAATTCAACCGCAGCTGGCAAGTTCACAATCAACAAGAGAACTTCACTGAAGGCTTCATTCTCAGAGCTAGATCTGTGCGCAAGGACATTTTGCCCATTTCATCGCCCGCCGCAAAGCATGGGAAATATATTTATGGGTAACGTTACGCCTCACACCTCTGGGATACAGCGCGGACGGATCTATCTCAAGCAAGAATGAAAGTACCAAAGCATGCACCGTCATGTCTCAGAACGGAACAAATGAAATTTTAATAAAGAACTTTATTTTTTCAAATTTTTTGTCTAAAGAAAACGTCACTAAATCATTGAAATTTATGGTCACGTTGAAACTGTACATTTAAATCAAATTTGTTACAATAAAATACATATAAACAAATTATAATTGGCATGTGCTAAAAAAATGCAAAGCCGATGATATAACAGGAATCCAGATCATGTGGAACAGGCAGACGACCCGACGTCCCAAGAGGCCGGCGGCTGTTAGAAGGGCACTGCACCTTTAATCCCCCCCATACGAAGCCAGCCATGTAATGAACGTGTACGTGTATTTTACACGCCACCTGGACTCGGAAAGGATCTCAGAATGAAAACTTCAACTAGAACGTTTGAACAAAAATTCAAATGAGATATAACTAATCTTTAAGCGTCTTTGGTCCATCACCACGCTCGTAACTAGAATTCAACAATATCCAATACCGCCTTAATATATATATATTATTTTTATCACGTTTACGGTACGGTGATGTGGATACTACTGGCAAAAATAACCTGAAATACTGAACTACATCCCGCTCTGTCTACTTGGCCGGGTACCAGAACACCATCTTCCGGGGAATAGTCAGCCAACATCACAAACTCTGCTCAAGACGGCAGCGCCCACGACGGCTGAATGTGCCGAGGTGCTAGTTGTACCTGTGAAAATTTAATTATCTACATTTTTGCTAATTACTGGTGAACCAAGGCAGGTTAATAAAGAGTATTAAGCCACATGGAAGAGATATTGCCCCGGAATCATGTTGTAGCCCACGTGGCCGGGTTTGCAGAGAAATAACCTAAAAGGTGCCGCTGTAATGCTCAACATAGAGCTTGCTTTGGACAAATCATAAGTACTGACCGTATGGAACCGGCGTGTTGTCGGAGACTAAGATAAGGCATGTTTTCCTGATTGTGCGGGGGAGGGTAGCTTTTGACGGCATAACATTTAGCGACATATTTCTCCCCGTGCGCCATGGTTTGCATTAAACAAGAAACAGAAGAAAAGTAGTCAAACGGTCCATCAGTCAATGTTTTTACATGGTCGTTACAGGTTTAAGGAAACCGTCAGCACTCTTGTTTTCGTTGGTGGGAAGACGCGGGGAAGTCGACCTTTTACGTTTTGATTCTGGAGGTTTACAATTGTCATCGCTTGATAAATTATTTTCTGAAAAAAAGAGGCATATAGCGATTAACCGAGTAAAAAAAAAAAAACCTGCCTTTGAGAGCTAGCCTATATACCTTCTAAAGATATCACATGGCTGTTTTCATAGCATCTGACCTCCCATGTAAAAGTCTGTATTGCTATGGGGGTCTCCACGTCAAGATGTGGAGCGCTGCGAGCCGGTAAGTTCTGTTATGGCTTAAGTACCAGTAAGATTTTCTTTGTAATTTTAAAAAGAAGATCTGACCATCATAATAAGTAGATATCCACAACACTGGACTAGACCACAGCAGATTCAAATATATGGACAGGGAGTGCAGGTATTTCTGTTTGACAACTTAAAGATAAATTCTGCTTCTAATTAACTCCTATTATTTCTGGGTTCTTTGGTATTTATTTTTTGGTTCTTAAGCTACCCTAGAAAAAAAAAAAAAGTGCATCCCTTTGAGGCGAGTGGATACTAACCACTGGTGCTGGCAGCTTCGGAGGGGGGCGATGTAGAAACTGGGCTGGTCTGCTCAGAACTTGAAGTATTTGTCTTCACAGGAACTAAGCTGATTCTCCTGGCGCACAAAAGGGAAAAAAAGGTTTTACATGTAAATTAAGATCATTTAATTGATACAATCAAAACATAACACTAAAAACCCTACTTATACATGTGCCGGACAAGCTAACTAGCCAGCAAACAGAACAGAGGCAGCTTCAACTCATGGGCTTTATTACGTATCTCGAAGAGCTAAGTACCCCAGTAAGAAGCTCAAGTTCTTGTTGCATGAGAAGCTCGCAGGATAGTCAGCAGGTAGAACCAGGAAGAGAGTCACTTTAATATTACGTTACTATGTAAAAGTCCATATACATGACAGTACACAACATATGTAGAATTCAAGAATTATGCCAATCCAGTTTTGTGGACCAGAACTCCCATAATTCCCAATCTGGTTAAGGGTGATGGGAGATGGTGAGCCAATATGTAGAGAGATCCTTAAACAGAATGTTTGAGCCCAGCATGCCAGCTACATCATCTCCATGTAGCTGGCACCTAGAGAGCTCCAGGAACACATTTTCAGACGTGGGTAAAAATGCCACTTTCAGCTGCCTTTGGGTTTAGTTTAGCCGAATGTTGGATTTGCTGGATACTAGAGCGAGGTCGAAAACCTTTAAAAACATTTATTTTATATCACCTATATTACAGATCATTTTAGTACATGGAATGCTGGTAGCCTCAAGCATTGACTTTATTGCCCAATTTACCAGTTACCTTGGTGTGGGCGTGCTGGGTTTACTGGGTTTGCTCCAGGCTTCCAAAGTATTTAGGACAATTCTCCTGGGTGCCACCTTGCTTGCCTCTTGTTTTTTCTTGTCATCCGAGTTGGGGGTAGAAGGGATAATTTTAATGCCAACTGGAGTCGAGATGGGTTCTTTATTATTAGAGGCAGCCACCGGTTTGATATTAAGAGGTGTGCACGGGTTGGAGTGCTCTGCGGCTTTGTTTGGTGTTGTTAGGTCTCCAAGACGCTGAGAGGGTGATGACATCTTTTTGAACTTTTTAACTTTTTTTTCCAGTACAGAAGGCGTCTTTACTATCAATGCGGGTTTCTCCTTTAGAGGAACACCAAGTTCTCCCTCATCAAACGATACAAATGAGCAGTAACCATCTGTGGAGGAGATGGTCAAGAAAGTCCCATCCTTGGACCTGTAATCCACAAGAAGAATGACAAACACTGAGAGTTTAGTAAAATGAGCAACCCTAACGGCTTATAAATCATAATGCCTTTCACCAGAAGCATAGTCAATGTATTTCATGTAAATTATCTTCCATTTCCCATGATCCATTGCAGCGAAATCCTACAGGTAGATTATGAGAGCGGCAGCAAGATAAACGCTCCCTAAAACAGTCAATTTATATTTAACTGAAATTGGAAAAATGCATGCTGTATATGAGTATAAAATCTACTACACTGAGGGAATATATTAATGACCTCTGGTTAAGGCATGATTAACGCACCATGAGATATCACTCAGCGTGTGATAGTGAACGTTCGATACGTAACCGAAGGGAAACAGCTGCTGCGTGTCGTAAAAGAGCACAGAGTCTTCGGAGGCCACCGCGAACACCATGCGGTACGGCTGGCAGATGAGACCTGGTGGGGGCGTCTGCCCAGAATCGTCTGCTTGTAGAGGAGGGAAACAAATGACAATGTTTTTTGGCATGCTCTTTATAAAATAAAAAAAATATATACAAATAAAAAAGCCCCCCCCCTCAACCTCCACGTCCAAACTGTCTGGAGAGCTGCTAAAGCCCTTTCCGTTTCTCTCGCCAGGCTAGTACAGGGCACCCCTGAGTTCAATCTTGAACCCAAGTTCTAGGGAGGAACATACTGGGAAGCAGCGCTCACATGCGCGGATACCTGACGCTGCCAACTGATGGATGTGAAACGCTCTTTAGGTGTCACTGCAAAATGGATAAGTGAAGTAAACCCAGCATGTAGTAAGCGTGTTCCTTGCCCTCAACTAACACAGACAGCGCGGGTGCTCGGGCAGTCAAATACCTTTCACTGATTTTCTCAACTCATAGAAGACGGGACAGCAGCGGACGGCCAGCGTTGCTTTTTCTGGGCAAGGAAGGTGAGCAATTGGCCTGATGGAGGATTAGAGGGGAGAAAAGAAACATTATGAGACATTATGAACAAATTACAAATGAACTACTATATACTGCATGAGGACAGTCAATATTTTCTAACACCTTTATATGCACAGCCCATCACATAGTATGAATATATAAAAAATATGTTTACAATTTTATGTAGGGCTTCTGCCACAGGTGAGGTGCCATTACTGGTGGGGGGAGGGGTCCTTAATAAAGTTTTTTTTGAAGAGGGCGAAACAAGAGGCATTTCTCCTGCCTGCTGCAGCAGATCACAAAAGGATCAAGAAGCAGGCTCTATACTAGCCCTGCATTGCTGATCACGGTGCCTTTCATTAGCAACCAGGGAGGGGTCCATCAGAGATGCCAACAGAGCTTCTCAAATTTAACAGCTTGAGGGTTACAAAAATCTTGCCGGAAAAGGGTCAGATTGTGGATCAGAGCACATCTAACAACGAGATTGGATATATATTTATTTTAACGGTAATAGGATGACGTAATTGTAAGATCGCATGAGCAAAAAGAACTCACCTCCTTAGATTTTTTCTTGAAAACACATAAGTGGTGTTAATTAACAGATCTCCAGACTCCACGCAGCCAGCTGAAAAAAAACAGCATGAAATAATCTGAAAGGGTTAAACAAATGATATATACAGGTTCTTGATAAAAAAGTAGCAAAAGCCAACACTGAACTGCAAGTAATGGGGAGAACACATGCAAAATGCATGTGCCTAATAGTGCTGGACAGCCCACCATGCTTTATATATCACTAACTATACAAAGTATTTGGAAAGTCATCGCCTTTACTCTGCCAGTTTAATAAATGACTCACCTGGAGTGAGGAGCAGCGATCCATCTGGAGTAAAAGCAAGTCTCCTGAAGAAGGACTTCATGCTGTCGTCATGATACATTCGGTAAGTTTTACCCTATGCAGAAATAACAGAACATTAAAACAAAACCATTAACTAGGTATGGATTTTTTTATATATATATTCTACCCTCCCCAAACATGCGCATAGTTTTATTTAGAGGAAACATTCTAATATATTTAGGGGAAACATTCTAATATAGAAACATAGAATCTGATCAGACACATTTGGTTCAGACAAAAGGGTAGATGTTCCGGGAGGGAGGGGGGATTGTTTGGAAGAAGTCAGATGGGAAGTGATTTAAGTAAATGAGAAGAATGGTTGAATGTGTGGCAGCTGCAGTTTAACATTGATAAATGTAAAATAATGCACTAGGGTTGTAAAAATCCCAAGGCAGAATATAGCATTGAGACACTGTTCTGTCTGTGCCGACGGAAGAGAGGGACTTTGGAGTAATTATTTTCTGATGACAATACAATAAAGCAACCCCAAAAAGCACACAGTGTGCTGGGTTGTATGGCGAGAGGCATCAGTAGAGGAGGTATTAGGAAAGGGAGGAGGTTCTGCCACATTACAGATCTATGGTCAGACCTCAGCTAGACTATTGTGTAAAGTTCTGAAGACCCCATCTCCAAAAGGATTTTGACAAGTTGGGGGAGAGTTCAGTGGACGGGGACTTATCAGGAATGATTATGAAAGGGATCGTAATAAGGATGGCTTGGAAGCAAGAGGGGAGCTGTAATAAAAAAAATTACACACAAAGGGATTTTACAAAGTACGGAAGGGAAGCTTACTTGAATGGAGGAGAAATGTTAGAACAAGAGGTCATGGTTTAAAACTAGAGGGTCAGAGGCTACCAGAAGTGGTGGAGGCTAATAAAGTGAGAGAATTTAAACATGCACGGAATAGGCATAAAGCCATCCTATCTATGGGACCAGACCAATCCAAACTGTTCGGGCTTTAAAGCTTTACATGAGGAGAAATGGATGGACTAAAGAGGCCAAATGGCTTGTATCTGGATTCAGATTCTGTGTTTCTGGAGTCATCTGGAAGCTCTGGTGGAATTAAGTGAAATGAAATCTAAGAATTACAAACCTCTCCTTCTGTCGTATTTGAAGCCATCTTGCTAACATTGTATGCAACTCTCTTGGTTTCTGTTTTGTACACTCTCATAACACTAAAAGAAAAAGGGCAGATTCATGAACTGATAGCAGCCACCATAGCAGCCGAAGGAATGCCGAGCCAACAGGACCTTTAAAACTCTGAACCAGTAACACTTCTTTTTTATATAAATATATAACCTGCCATCATGACTCTGTTCTTATCCCATCTGAGTGGGATTTAAATCATCTAGGTAATGGGACATATTTTTTTAATCTTAAATCAATATCCATGACAGCGCAGAAAAAAAACCTCCTTTATCCATGGCCTCAAAAAGCAAAACAAAAAAAACCACAAAAAAAACCACACAGCTGAGGAGGAACAATCTGTAAGAAGTGATTAACGCAATCTCTTTTGAATATCTGAATTACAAATAATTATTCAGGTATCTCAGCAGCA
The DNA here is from genome assembly GCF_027358695.1 of Spea bombifrons. NCBI lineage: Eukaryota > Metazoa > Chordata > Amphibia > Anura > Pelobatidae > Spea > Spea bombifrons. The sequence continues at coordinate 8,082,852 of NC_071088.1, forward strand.
AACGTTATCTTTCCAACATTGCTGCAGAAAGGTCTTACCGGTCACAGCTTAGAGTTGCAATATACTGTCCGAGAGGATCCCAGGCAACCCCCTGCACGTAGCTTTTGTGTTCATTGAAAATGGATAATTTCTGTCCTGGAAGACACATTAACATTTAGCAGATGTTAATGGTGCCATAATAACCAGCCATGGTACAGGGCATAGACAAGGGACATACCTTTATTAACATCCCACATAATTGCTGTATTATCCACAGAGGCCGATGCCATAAAATTACTGTCTTGTGTCCAACAAATATCATAAACATCCTCCAGATGACCCCTGGATGCAAAAAAAAAAAACGACACATTTAAAGACCGCGGAAATAAGAACACACCAAGTAATATTTTAAAGCTGGAACAAGAAATTACAACAATTACCAAAAATGATGTATAGATTTCCCTTTCACCGTTAAATTAGGGGTATGTAATGTTTTCCTGTAACTTTGGTCCTAAATGAGTAGTGCATTTTATAATGGGAGGGCTAGCAACCTTTAGGCCTGGTGGGCATGCCAAGTGGACCCCCCCCCCATACACATGGTTTATTCATTTGATATGGGAATTTGCTAGCGAGTTGTGGTTTCAACTCCCTAACTCTACTATTCATTATGAAGGGCTATCCCCAGCAAATTTCTCCAACAAGAAGACTGACGTGGCCCTTTATAACATATAATTCAATAGGTTAGAAGAGTGACGAAATGTTACTGATTTAAATATACATTACAAAGGGCCAGCCAAACTCTTACCGCATTAGCAGCTCACTGGAGTTGGACCTTCATAATATAGTGAAGGAGCTAAAACACAACTTCCCTGCAACTCTCTCTTCCCGCTCTTGTGTATTATACCCAAGATTTTACAGGAAAATAAAAATAAGTATTTGCCAAATTCTTGTTGGAAATCTAGCTATATGATTATGCTATTAAACCCTAATAATACTGTGGGACATTTCAAATGGAATTGTATGTGAGCTTAACGCGTTTTTTGTGCATCAACTATAGTGAGGTCATCAGGCTGTGGTTGGCGGTATGACCTCACGCACCAGACATTATAACGGGCTACTGCCGGAGGTGGAAAAGACAGATACCTGAGCGTTTTTACCACTGTCCAGTTCTCCTTGTTGAGCGCAACGTCATCTCCCTCCTGGAAACAAGATTGTTCCGGTTCTTTGTTCTCGTTGAGTCTCCACAACAATATTGCAGCATCTGTATGTCAAAGAAAGGTATGCGAGGGTAAAAATGAACTGTTCCAATGACAATGTGGAGATTATGCAAAAATCACTCTACACAAATCTAACCTAGAATGTCTACATTTAGTAAATATTAATAAGCAGGGTTAGCATAACAGGAGTGAGAATTCCAGACAGTTTTGAATCTGCCTCTTGTGACATCTGATAGGAAAGCAACGTTGTTGTTTATTTTATTTTATTAAGGAAATGTATTAAAAAAAACTAAACATTATTAAAAATGGATTTGGATAATGTACTTGTGAATAGCACACACCAATATATCATTAACAAGATGCATCATAAACTTACCGTCTCCCCCTGACGCCAAGATTTCACCATGCGGGGAAAACCTAACCACGTTGACAGCTTTGGTGTGCCGCACAAGGCTGGCTAGGAATTCTACAACAGCTTTCCCATCGGGATCTTTATCAATCCGCCAAACCTAGCAAAGAAAAAGAAAACGAAAAACATTTGTGAAAACAGCAAATCTGGGGAAATGTGTCTAAAACTGACCTACAAACCTAATTGTAGGATAATCCAGGTCGGATTAAATTTAATAAAAACTAAACAAAAACATAAAAAGGCATTTTAAGGCATTTTCCTTATATTCTACAAGACATGATCTACATAAAAAAAAAACTGTTTTCTGATAGGCAAAGCAGTCACACACTCACACGCACGGCAGTGTCCACTCCTGCAGAGGCCATTCTGTTCATTTTATCCGTCCCATGCTGGAAGTCTACGCTGTACACCGGTTCCTTATTGTGCCAGGCGATCTCACACGTAACAACCTTCATTCTACAAGAAAAAAAAAAAAATCGATTAAACGCAAAGTCACATTCAAAGGAAGCTCCTAAAACACCATCCCCGGGGGCATCGGGGCCGACGATCAGCCAGATAACTCACAGACGACAATGAATGTTAGTAAGCGGCTCTCAGATTTATGCCTTACAGATGTTACCGGTTTATCTCCACATGGTATCTATAAATCCACGACTGGTTTAAGCACTAAAGGCAAATAATGTATTTTTTTCCCCCCATCGATACACTGCGCAGAAATATAACCCAAAAACATGGTTTCTAATAACTTTAGAAAAACTTTATTAGTATGTTTTATTAGAAATGGGATGTTACTTTTTTTCCTACGCTGTAACATTAGCACTATACAAATGATTCCTGTTGCTATAGTAACTGTCTAGAACTCCATCCATTTTAATATTGATCTATTATTAGTGTTATATTAGTCTGGTGTATAAGTATGATCAACGGGATCCCTCCTACCATAAATTCAATGCATGATGCACAAAACCCTCAGCTTTGTCATGGTTGATTTAAAAGGAGTATTTTCCTCATAGCAACCAACCAGTTGCTATGGTAATAAGACTTTTTTTTTATAATTTTGCACCAGAATGGCTTTCCATACATCTTTCCACCTGTGTATGATCAGCAAAGGGTGTTAAATAAATAATATGCTTTTGATCCAATCTGCACCACATCAGTTTGATGAAATATAAAGACAATTACCGGGTGATTAAAGGCTCATTATAATTAACATGTATTAGTACCTTCATATAAGCAGTAAATGTAACCAGTGATAGTGAACTGTATTTATGCTGTACCATTGTACAGCGCTACTGAATATAATGGCGCTATAAAAAAAACCCAAAAGTAATAATAGTGTTTTGCAATGGTCGGTAATATTAACCAAACTATGATGGATACACTCAATAAGCTTTAAAGCCATCATTGTTAGCAGTAATTAAATGCTCAGTGAAATTAAGCAGCTATACTATCGCAGTCTCCCTGGAATCCCGGGCTGTGCTATATATTACCCCCGCCGTGGGGTGGCCGGTGATATTGATCAGCTATGCTGTAACCGCCTTGCGGTTGATCAGTAATATTACTAGTTATATTATTGCAGTAATTATTACCTCGCAGGGCACCGGCTTCCTGTCTGTCTGTAGTTTGACTGCCGGGATCTTTCCCGCGCGCGCCCCTCATCAGCCTGCTCTCACAGAATTCACCACCGAGTCCAGTAACCGTGCTCCGCAGCGTACAGCGACACCCGGCGGCGGGGAGGACACACAGCGGCCACGAAAGGTAATTGCTGTAGGGATTCGGCAGTGTGTATCGCACGGGAACAGCGACGCCTAGCGGCAGAGAGGAGGCAGCGCAACTACAGAAGCAGCGGGTCCTGCTCAGAATTGATTAGGATGTGTTGAGTTTGGTTGCCACAGTTACACAGCCGGTTTCTTTGGCGATTGCTCTAAACCATCCAGCTTCCCGGTTTAGAGCGAACAGTGCATCTTAGGAGCCCAAATCCTCTCCCCCTTTGCTCCCCTGATGCCCTATTTTCTAGGACCTCAGAGTGTCTGCTGGGTATGAGTATCTCAGGGTTCACAGGCGTTCTTCAGTTATTGGAGTTCCTCTTTCTCATGTAATTCCTCGCGAAGCTGTGGCTACTGAAAACAAGGGGCATACCCCAGTACGCTTATTCCGCATTCTCATTAAAACTTTTATTCCAGCCAATGGGAACTGGGCTTTCATCGAACTCAATGGGAGCGGCAGCAGCCTATCACATATAAGCGAACACTGACGCATGCTGCTTTGATTTCAACTGGGGTGCTACTGGGCATGCGCAAGAGGTTTATATCGTAATAGTTAAACAGATATTCCATCCATCATCCGCACTCTAATGCATATAGCCGTACAATCCCTTCAAATGTAACTTTGGCTCTCTATTAATACATGTTCAGGGGCAGTCCCTTTTAAATGAAACAGAACTCAGTGGATCCAAAACAAGACAAAAAGTATCGCTTTTGCCCCTGCGACATAGTGAGTGTAATTTAGCGTTCAGCCACTAGCTACTCCAGAGCATATTTACAAACGCTAGAGCAAGCAGCAGCCGTTTTCAAGCCGCCGGGTGCAGATCGGTTTATGGATATTTTTTACACTGTCATTTTTTTAGTTTGTCAGGTATTTCTTTTGGACTTATAGGCGTTGCGTTGAAAACATTGGATGACCGTTAACCCTTTGACAATTGACACATAAGGCACATCACAGAAAAACATCCCATTGAGGACAGTTGACGTGACAGGCATGTCACGAGTATAAACAAGTGAAGAAAGCAATATAAGATCACTTTCTTTTCCCAAACAGTATTGCTGTAATTAAGGAAATCTGCAGCAGGGGACCCATCTGATCGCTCCACGGATCTTCGCAAAAATCCGCACATGGAAAGAGTTAAAATACCGCCATTTGAAATATTCAAGGGGTGTCTAGTTTTCAAAAATGCATGATTTGATGGGGTAAATTGTATAGGTTGGTGCTGTCTGACAGCAACATAGACCAGGAACTATAACTTCATACCTACAATGTGTGGGGGAAAAAAAATATAAAAAAATACCACAAACTTGGAAAAGTTAAATTACAAGAATGGAAATATCAGCATCTGAAATAATCCTGAAGTGTCTGGTTTTCAGACATCTTGGTTTGGGTAAAGTGAACTGACCTTCTTCAAAGATGTCCCAAATAATACATGGGGCAGAATGACCAGATTTGAAAACAAAAATGGTTTTGAAAAAGCCCTATCACTTGCAAAATAATTAAAAAAAAAAAAAAGTGTTTTTCACTCTTCTTCTTCTTGTCCCTCATTATTTGAGCTACTAGAGGTAAGGGAAGAAGGAAGGATTTTTTAAAGGCGAGTTTCCATTGATTAATGTAAGAAACATGCTGCTAGTAATGCTCAGTTTCCAAAACGTTCCTGGAAATAATTCTTTAATCATGTAAAATGTGCCTTCATATTTTACTAGAAGCACTTTAAGTTTTCAGAGCAACAAATAAAAAAGTTATTGATTAGTTAAGGTTTATTTGCTTAAAGGGACACTCCCTGATGTCATAGGAATCCCCCTGAACACTGAATGAATAAGAAGGGACTTTGTGAAAATCACATTGGAATTAATATTTGCTGAGCGGCCCCAGAGATGCCTGGCAGTAAAGTGCATCACATGTCAGGAGCTGTGCTGGAGGTGGGGAAAAGGACCAAGACATAGGGGGGGATTCTGCAGAACGCCCCCATGCACTTGTAAGCGAACACTAAAATTTAAAGGGACCTCTTATCTTTCATATGCATTGAAATACATATAATGGCTTTAACATAATTAGGATACCATGCCCCTGCCACCCCCTACTGTGATAATTTTGGCTTGAGAGACCCCGATACATCAACAAAACCAGACAAAATCATCCAAAGCTGCAGTATTACACCCATAAAAGAAGCGTAATATAAAATGAAGTATATCATTATGGCACAAGCATGATTTCAGGCTCCGCACTTATCATGCACTCGCTGTACCTTTATAAAATCTCTTTTAAACGTGTTTGTTCTTTAATACGCCGTCCAAATTTCACATCTTCCTTTCGGAAGTCAGTATAAAAAAAGGTGAATTTAGATATGCTTAAAAGTAAAAAAATAAAATAAAAGAGCAGTTTAGAAAAGTTCCAAAGTTAACCAGATTTGTTTCCAGAATACTTTAGATATATAAATAGTAGGCAACAGAACTCATCTGCAGTATATACACTTTCCTTTGTTCAAAAAAAGCAATATAAAAAGAAATCTTCACATACACACAAAATGCAAGCCATAGATTTAGTGGCACGAACTTGGAATCGTAATGTAATACTCTGGATTAACCCTATGACTGCCAGAGGGCATACACTTTAGGTACCTAAAAGGTTAATAACAGATTATAAACTGTAGAAAAAAAACTCCCATCATACTAATAGTTTTTAAATTTGAAACCCCTTAGTCACCGCCAACACGGTCATATATAGAACACGTTCTAGGGTTCCATAGTAATGTTTTTTTTTTTTTTTAATGTAGAGGGCTGTGCTGGCCCCGTACAATGCATAGGCAATGTGCAAGAGTTCTTAAATCTTTCCTTGACTATTTAGTTATACATGACACGGCAAAATGCTTAACACAAACGAGGGCAGACGCTCCCCCAATACAAGTCATCCAGGTTTGTGCTTTAAATACTCGGTATAAAATAGAACAGGAGAGATACGCTGGATTTGTTTTAAGTAGCTTTACAAATGCAAGAAATATTATAAAGTCAGGTCTGAATTTCAATGTGAAACGATTCATAGCAATATTTAAAAATAGTAGCGAAGGGGCAGAGCAGTGTTACTCTGACCGGGAAGCAGTATAAGATATATATATATATATTCTGTGGTAAGAGTACCTTTAAGGACTTTTTCAACATAAATGAAGATCCTACCCAGAGACGTAATGTGGCTTGGGCCAACTTGGCCTAAGGTGGCAGAGGTCCATGGAGGGCAGTAGTGCCGCTGCGGCAAAACCAGGGGGCATATTGTCCTCTTGGGGGAATCAGACCACCTGTTGTGCCTGCGCTCATTCGTCCGGGTACAAGGGAGATCTCCCTAAACGGCCCATTTATGGATCAGGACTACCTCCAAAGATCAAATCAACCATTGTACCCAGAACGTTTATCTAGCGGTTTGGCACACTTGCTCTATATGTATAACTGTACATCATTTAACCAAAACTGGAAGAGAACAGTATTTGTTTCAGCCTTTACAAAGAAAAACAAAATCTTGGGCGGTGATTGATGCATTTCCCAAGAGATAAAATGGAACAATATTTACACATTACAATAATAATAATACATAAGAGATTCTTCACCCTAAATTATTATAAGGTTTCTGTTTTTTTGGCATGTTAACAATGGAAAAATAAAGTAACTTGCTCTACACCTGAAAATTTGTATAAAAATTGAGGTAATCTCTCAGTGCATAAAATCACCGTCTTCAGAAAAAAATTTATTATTTTCCTTGAAAAAAAGAAAAAAAAAAAATGGCCTTGAGTCTCTCGATCTCCCAGAAGGCCGTGAAACGGGAGCTGGAGGTCATTTTAGTGGCATAGAAACAAGCGCTAACAAAACAATAGCTCTGCGGTAGACGTTCCACTTATTCATGTCCGTTGGCCTGTTTTTCAGTTTGTTCCAACACTTGCACTAAAATGTCATCAACCGCGTCGAAGCCATAGTCCGTCTGCTGCAAATCCAATTCGGGCATCAATGTGGTGAGCAGACCGGCGACATTCATTCGGAGAATCCGTAGCTTCAGACTGAAAAAGAAGGTTTGTTCGAGTCAGCATGGCGGTCTGCAGAGCGTTATGCGTGGAGTTACACGGCGCCGTCATATTCCACAGGACATAAGAAGCATCTTACAACAAAAGGTGATGAGGTTCCTGCTAAAATAAGCTTACTATGCTAGATGCCCCCCCAGCAATTAAAGGGACACCCTGGCCATCATATGCAGCTAGAATGTCCCTTTAACATATTAGGAAAATAAAGCAGGACTTTGTGGCTTGTTGCCATCACTGGCATGTTAGTGTGCCGCCTACCAAGTATTTGCCCCATAATAATAACCCGCACACAAGTTTATAGCAACTGCACGCTATTTAAAAGCGTTTTAAAAGCCCATACATACATCCCATTGTACAGCGCTATGGAATTTGATGGCGCTTTATAAAATAATAATAAATAAGGTAAAGGGCTCGGGATATAGCCAATAAAGCTAAAACTCAAAATATATCTATGAATATAAAAACTAAAAGGTGCTCCTAAAATACCTTTCCTCCCCCAACGAGCTGGTCCAGGCAGGGTTGTTTTTGTTCATGTCTTGAACCATGAGCTTCAACTGCTGCACCTCGGTCTTCAGTTGGTTATTCTGCAAAGTCAGCTGTGCTCTCTCTTCATTCAGTTTTTCAACCTGCGGCAGACACATGAAAAAGATGCAAAACCCATAGAAAAACGAAACAAAAAACAAACAAAAACAGCTTTAGCCTTTCTTACACCCTAAATGGGTCTGTAAATATTTGTATTAAATTAACCTATGCGCTGTTAATTGTTTTGAAGACTCGGAGGTCGGTGGCAGCCTGTGGCAGGGCTAACATTAGGTAATCTGCCTCCACTGCGGAAGTTTTCTTCCTTCTCCTACCTCCACCCTTACAAAGGCTGCCTGTACCAATCAACCTCAATCAGCAACTTACTAAAGAGGAGATAACAACGGGAGGTATAATTCCGTACCTCCCAAGGAAACCTTTAATAGGGCGGGTGTGGAGAAGAAAGAACGTCACGGACCGGCTGCTACCATGTGGGGTGTTAAAAACTAAATATCCCCAAAACAATAAAAAAGCACATTATTTTACACCGGTTTTGGATGATATAAGTGTGGGGGTTTAGTTGGGACCCCTGAAACGCACTGCACCGGTAAGCAGGACAAGTGTTCAGCAAAAGTGCCTGGCAGGAAAACCGGGGTTAGTCCTGCCTCCTGCCACGCATTTACAATAGGAAGAGATTATTTAAAGGTGAAACACAGCTATCGTGTGCACCCAGTTATGCTGAACATGGATGTGACAGCTCCCTTTAAGTTTTAAAGAGCAGTTAAGCGTCTCAGTTGTTTGAAACGATCACTCTCGGATTCCGAGACGCACCGCTAGTTTTGCCATCCCTTTAAAGACTGCAAACGACTAGTATGTTTCTTTCACTTTAGGGAACTTCCCAAACTAAGCAGCAAATTAAACCTAAAGCCAAGCTACGCAACAAACTCACCTCCAGTTTATACTGATCTCGTTCAGTAGAACACACGCCTAGCTGTCTCGCCAGGTCGTCCGCTCTGCCGTTCCCGTCTCCGGGAGGTCCGGCGCTCTGCGCGGATTTACTTCTCAGTAAAGCGCTGCACTGTAGCTTCAGTCTGTCGATTTCTTTGAGCGCCTGCTCGTACTGCGCAACCAGCTGCTTCGGGGCGTTTTCAGATTTGCCAAAAAGGCCGTCGCCGGTTTGCGTTAACTTGTGATAAACCTCTTTTTTCACGGAATTGTGTTTCATTTCGACCAGCTGATTCTGTAAGTCTTTCACTTTCTGTTCCAGGCTTCCGCAGTACTTTCTGTAGGTTTCTCTCTCGTGATTGTTTGCGCACGCCGGACTCTGTGGGTTGCAGAGGTTTTCGGGTTCTCGGGGGGTTCCTGATCCGTTGCAGTGAGCGTAGGGCTGGTGGTCTTCCGGGAACTCCGTTTCGCGGACATCCTCTTCCTTTTTTACAGTCAGACGTACCCCTTCAGTCTGAGTGGCTACCGCAGACACGTCGCTCACACTCGACTCGATCGGAGGCCTGTGCTCAGTGCGCTCCTCGTGAACGGGGCTAGCGGTCCAATCGTTCTCACACGCCTCGCTCTCGGATATGGGTTTCGGGGTGCTGCTATCTTCAAGGATGATAACATCACCGTCTTCAATCTCATCGACCTCGTCAGTTAACTCAATAGTTTCAGCCTTTGGCTTTTTAGCGGAGATGGGAGGGCTGTCTATTGCAAGTAGACGTTTATTTCTGAGGACAAAATAAAAGATTATTTTATAGTGTGCTGTAAGAGAATTATGGAACGGAGAAGTTCATGGACTGGAATACGTTCTATTTCTCTATAGCGAGTATCCAATAAACCAAGGGTGTGTAATATTGGCTAGAGTAGCCGGGGGGATGCGGCAGCCCCTTGTCTGCTTCACAGAAGGACCCCATTGGAATGGAAGGATGGGGTGCGTTGCCCTAAGCAGCAGCTTCCAAACTGTTCACAGGGCAGTTTACCTGTAATCTGTGTAAAAGCTCTCAGAAACGAGTTCGGAAGATCTTGCCGGGAAAGAAGAAGACCACTTATTTAAGAGTCTTGCACATGAATTCAGCGTTGGCTGTAGGTCTTTATTTGGGGGAGTGAAAAGAATTGTTGCTTTTTCATTGATCTGTTCCAACAGACAAAAAAGGAAAATAAAAAGAAGAGTAAAATCATTCTACACCAGTAAAAAAAAAAAAAAAAAAAAAAAAAAAAGGCATTTTTTTCCTCATATGTTTATATATATTAAATACCCAGTTTTACATTAACAGTACAACAAAAGCTCTGTGGAATTCTGGTTTTATTCATTAGAATCAATTTATTGCCACTTAGAACTTTACATCTATTACAAACTTTAAAAAAGAAGCGAGGAGACCATATCCCTGAGGGAAGATTGCATTGTGATTCCCATCTGCTTTAGAGGATTTCTTACTGCGCAACTCCGCTTTAAAATTTATAATCACAAGTATCTTTAGGGAAGGCAGAAACTGACTCCACACGCAGCATATATGTATAAATCGAGCTAAAACCCACAGATAGCCTGGGTATCCTCAGCGACAGTCCTACTTATCCATCACGTGAACGACTCCAAACAACTCATTGTCCTTCATGTAGAAGATAGAGGACAGAGGGGTCTTATGACTTGTTAGTGGGCAAGAAGATAATATAATAAACTTATCTAACTAAAATAATAAAGATAACGCACCTGCAGAAGTTGTTCACATTTTCTGTTGAGAGAAAAACACGACGAGAGATAAAATTAGCACAAAACCAATAACGAGTAGAGTGTAAAATACATTATAATTCACTTGAGTATCAATGGGGTTTATTCAAAGATAAATTTGGAAGGAGCGTTTGTCTTTTGATTTCACTTTACTATTCATAATGACGGACCAACACTATTCATTTTCAATTCAATGCGTACGGCGAGTCTAAAGAAATCTCATTGATTTAAGTATACATTATATCGGGGACAGGGAAGCTCTTCCTGAAGCAGAAGCTCGCTGGGGATGGCTCTTCAGAATGAATAGTGAAGTGAAGGAGCTGCAAACTTTTCATTCAATGAATAGACCCCGCTGAGTGCCGATATATGTCCCATCACCAAACAGTGAAATAAAGGGACCACATTTGGATGTCACCTTTGATGTTCACTTACAAGCTAACAGGGGGCAGCCTTCCTGCCCTTTTTTTTTTATTTTATTTTTTTTATATACTTTCCCAACAATCTAGCACAATTACGACCAAATTCTTTTCTACAGAAGAAGGACCTTACGGCTTACAGAAGACAACAACGATCCTGGCACAGATCACAGCCAGATAGTTGTAGAAGCCTAGAAGACTGAATTATTAGGGAATCAATCTTCTCTAAGGGATCTTTTTGGCCCGAGAGGAACAGATATTTTTGATACATTTCCCAGGTCAGAGAGTAATTACCTTCTCTTGTATGTCTTCTCATATGTAGAATGGGTAATTGCATCGTCGTCCTCAGGTTCCTCCGGTACGTTGCAATCTCTGATTGGGATAAAGAATAAGACAGAAATGATCGCACATCGATGTAGTAACAGATGCTCCTTCCGCACCGACACTTCAGATATACAACATATCTACCTGAATTGCGGGTCCGCGTTCATATAGCAGTACCACTTTACAGGGAGCTTGCCCATGGCGTCCGGAAGCTTTCGCCACTTCAGACACGAATCGCATTGAACCCAGGTCTGGTCTGGACTTTTTCTATCGAGGGGAGAAGAAAAATGTGAAGATTGGGTAGAGTAGCCTTACACACCGCTCCCCTGACAACGAGACAAGAAAATATAGTGAATTAAATATTAAATCTTACCGAGAGGCTAGCAGATAAACAGAAGAGCCTCCCAGGAGAAGTGGTAAACGTTAATAAAGACATTTAAACATGCCTGGCATATGGTTATTCTGAACCAAGGACTAATTAAAAGTTCTTATTTAAGAGTCTTTACATCAGTAAGAATGGGAAGACTAGATCGGCTGAATGGGTCTGATCTGCTGTCCCACCACATAGGAAGCATTAGGTTTAAGCATCATTAATATGAAAAATATTTAGGGCCATTTCACGATGCAATAGAAGTGTCCTCAATGTTTTCTCCAAACTATGGTTTCTCCAAGTCTATCGCTTACTGTGTGTCCTCCACAGGTACACTTGTTGAATCCAGGTTTTTCTTCATTGTCATTTCATTCCAGTAATCGTTGAGCTTCTCCCCCAATGCGGTGAGCGTGAGTCTGTAAAGAAGTAGGAGATTTTAACAAAAAATACGCAAAAGGGATAACATCACCAACAATTTCCGCAGTCTATGCATTCAACGGGTCGGGCGAATCTAGAGTTCCTTTCAGATTAATTATGATGATGATTCATTTGGTTCCATAGCGAAGCAAGGTATCCGATTGCCGCCGTCTGCATTACATCAATTGTCTAATAGATGACATCACAGATGACATTGCTTACCTGTAATCATTTGTATAATCAAAATCTTGCTTATTGTGAGTAGGCTTTAAGAAGTTGCACTGAATGACTCCAACCACCCCGACTCCCATATTGTTTGCCTGGAAATAATTTCAAAGGGTTATTTTATTCACGCAGTAATTTAAATTAATTTCGAGCCTTTTTAATAACTTAAAAACTAGAAAACATATAAGAAAATAATTACCTTTAGTTGACAGCCAACCCTCACATAGGCTTTGATAAGGCGGTTCTTATGGTACATCATTATTCCGTAGTGCTCCTTGTTACGACAGTTGTATCCAAAGGTGATTGTTACAGTTTTAGGCTAACCAGACTAAGGAAAATTTCATATAATTTAAGAAATTAAAAAAAAAAAAAAAACCAAAAAAGCTGCCCCCTTCTAATCCGAGGACTGGATGTAATGCTGCGCATGAACTTCACATCGACAGGCTTGCCCACAAGGACAGAGAAAAGGCACAATGTCTCAAAAGTTACGGACTGTTATTTTTTTAACCTCTCAAGGTAGCGACTTTGTAAACCTTACTTACAGAAACATAGTATTTGACGTCAGATAAGACCCAGTCGGCCCATTTGGTCTTTCCATGATGTAAAGACTCGTGCCTATTGAATGCATGTTTACATTCCTCACAGTATGACCCTCTACCACTTCTAATGGGAGGCTGTTCTATTTATCTACCACTTCATTAAATTACATCTAAGCCCCTGACCCTGTAGGCTTAGATTATGGCCTTTTGATCTAACATTACTCCTCTGAAATAAATTTCGGTACTCTGTTTCTATCACATCTCCAGTCTCCTTCGTTCTGCTAGTAATACATATTGAGCTCCCTTGGTCTTTCATGATATTTAAACGTATGCGGTGACACCGGCAGCTCCGGTGCAAGCAACAGCGGCAGGCAAAACCTGACCTCCAACCTGTCCCCATTCCACGGGTGTGAATAGATACCTTTAAGGATACCAAGCTTTGTTTGCGCATGTTAACAATAGGCATCGACATAATGCTTTGTTCTTTTCACACTGTCCAAAAATAAGGATACAGCCAGGAATTTGGGTCTGTAGACATCTTTTTCTATGTGTGCAAGACTTTTGCAGACAAGCTGCGTTTGAACTTTCTGTCCCCTTAAAATAATCTGCATCCGCGGTTTTAAATACAAGATGCTGCAGTAAGCCTGTAAAGGGGGGGAAAAAAAGTTGAAAATAGGCCACCTACACACAGCCAATACTTCCATAGAGAAGAAATCTCACTGCAAAGGTATGCGCCATAGAACATGTTTCACAATTTGCATTTTGGTTAAACATTTCTGAGAACTATTTCTGTTTTTATGTCACATTCTCCAGTTGTAGCGTTGGTAAACATAATAGCTTAGGTTGAAGAAAGAAAAAAAAAACATTAGAGTTCAACCCTTCTTCCTATCATTCATGCTTTTAAACCAAAAGGAAGGCAAAAAATCCAATTAAATCCAATTAAACCTATTTTTTTAAAACTTTTTGCCACTTTGAAGGGAAAACTTGTTTTTGACTCCAAAATGCTCTAAAATATTGTTTATTCTATAATTTGTAGCACTGTATGTTCTGCTTTTCTACCAAAAACATACAGACCCTTTTTGAAGTCATCCATTGTATGTGATAGAAACCCCTCTCTCGGCAGTGAATTCCATACCTTTACTGCCCACACTGTAAAGAATCCCTTCCTTTGCTGTGTATGAAATCTCCGCTCTTCCCGTCTCAGTGGATGATCGCTTGTTCTTTGTACATTTCTGTTATGATCAGGTCGCTGAAGAGCTCTTTATATTGTTATAATATCCCCTCTAAGCAGTGAGAAATTCTTAAAGTACTAAAAACTACGGGTTCTCTCTCTAGAGCAGTCTTAGCAGGTTCTAGATTCTCACCCTCCCAATGGGAAAGGTAACAGTCGGTTCATCTATTGCTTTCTCAGGTGAGATTATACTTACTCTCAGTGAGTAATCGCTATCTGGTGCAACCTGGTCGGCTCTTTCCATTTTCTTGTAGCCTCTCTTCAAAGTACCGTCTATTTCGTCGGGAATCCTGATATCATATTTGTCCTTATCAAAATCAAATTCTAGAAATTTGTTCTTGTCCCTAAAAGTAGAAGAAGAAAAAAAGGTTAACTGAAAATAAGTATTTTTTTTATCGTAATTCACTGTTAGGGTAAATGTATTTAGCCAACTTCTACGTTAAGGACAGCTTTTGACAAACAGGGATACTTTATATCAAATTTAATAGAGACAGAGAGAAGCGAGAGGGAAGAGACACATATGCTCCCCTGTGCACAGCACATGTTGGGGGTCTGTGCCGTGTACCTTTGGTATCTGCCCAAAACAGGCTGTAGTGTCGTGTGTGTGTGTGTGTGTGGGGGGGGGGGGGTGTTAAAGACAAGCAAATGTTAGTATTAAGCAGAGATACAAACGTTACCTGCGCAGGTTCCAGATGATTATTCGTGTCCCCTTTTTACCTAGGATGGCATCCAGTTCAGCCAGCAATTCCTTTTCACTCGATAACAGCGAATGAGTTAAAATCGCTTTTAAATTAGCCTCGGAATCTTCAGTATTTACCAGCCGCTGTTAAATCAACGTTAAGGAAAAACAATCGAGCGGATGTCGAAGGAGAGAAGTGAAGTCACAGAACTACAGAAGTGGGGGAGTGCATGGAGCGTAAGAGGTTAAACACAATCTGTATGCGGAGGCTGGTGAGAGAGTATGCCTGGCACAAGGGAAACCCTCCTTGTATGAAATATTCAGCAGCAGACGTTATTAAGGAGCTGAAGCACTGGAGTAATTTAGGGGCAACTTATCTCCCCCACCTTCAGCCCTTCAAAGAAATTCCTCATGAGCCACTTCTTCAGGGACGTCTATCAACGGACAGATTAACTCCCACTCACCTCTAGCTCACGTTTCCCAGTCCCTCGGCTTTCGGACTGCATTAACATCCAGCAATATTATTATTTCTTTAACTAGCACGGCCGGTCCGTCACAAAGGGTGGTACTTTTACCTCTTATGTTATACACTCTAACTGCCTCTAGATTGTTAGCTCATTTGAGCAGGGCCCTTCTCACCTTTTGTTTCCGTAAATCAACTTATGTCCTGTTTACCCATTGTACAGTGCTACGGAATATGATGGTGCTATATAAATTAAATAATTCCTGCTCGACCCAACCCTGATACACTTATTAACAAGCTTAAATAATTATCTTTATGGTGAAGGGGGAGGAGTAACGCGAGATATAATAAAACGCACCTTATATATATTTAAATTATTTTACATAAAGGAAGAGACTTGCCTTTGTCAATCGCCTCCTGTAACGCACAACGGCACAGATGCGGAGGGCAGCGCTGGTCGCTGACGGTACAGGAGCCAGCAGCGTCTATATATACTGATGGAGCATCATCCACTTGCAATTAGATAAAAAAGGTAAAATCGTAAAAAATCGTATAAGTTAAAATAAAAAAATGCTGCTGTAAAGGAATGATGCAGATCATGAACAGGTTAACGACTGCTCATGACATGAAGATACATTTCTACAAAATATTAATGGTTAATATTAATAAAATATTATGTTATGGATACTATTATGCTGGTTTCATAAGCGATAAATCAATATTTATTTCCACTTACTGCAGGCCTACCCAAGTGCTTTACGACGGACAAAAAGGATATTTTGCTTGTTGAATGATATTATGGGGACAATGACGTGCTCTGCATGAATTGCCTCCAGGTAGGATTGGGACAGCATGCCCACGTGCATCCCAGACTCGTTTTTGGTGAACACGATGGCATCCTTCCCCAGCCGCATCGATCCGGATTTAAACCCGTTGCCGTAGAGTCCGACAGGAACGTGGCCATTTATGGCAACTTTATCGCTGAAGCCAAAGCTGCAAATTAAAAAAGATTTCATTAATCACAATGGCGTGAGGGCTCGAGGACCCCCGTTTATGTCGGCAGCAACCTTAACAACCGCATTAAAAAGGTGAAGGTTTTTAGAACTACCGGTAAATATAAACTTCCTGCCTGAAATTAAAATATCTTGGTTTAATTACTGATAAGAATTCGGAAGAGCCTTGGGGTCGGCTCACGTGCGATGATGAACTCATCAATAAAACACATTGGACGTTCCACATCCCTCATCCTCATTTTGTATGATTTTTTTATTGAATGATAAAAAGAAATAGTTAAAAAAACAGTTTTAAGACACAGGGGTTTATTCAAAAAGTCGACAGGAGCGTATGGAGCTTCTGCTGCAGGAAGACTGTCACTGGCCCTGTGTAATGTATAGCTCAATCAGCAAAAGTCTCCTCACTCGGAGAGAACAAAAGAATATTTATATTAAAGAAGTGCGGAAACTTTTCAAACTTCCCTCGTGTGTATGTGTTATATATATATATATATATATAGTATGTATTGAGTTTCCTCAACTCTCCTGCTAGTGATTTAGTGATTAAAGCCCAACGCAATGTCTCTCGTTGCTTACCTGAGCATTTTGTGGAGTTTATCAGGAGTCATGCCGTTGCCATTGTCAGTAAACGTCAAGCATACCTGGAAGCTCATGACAGTTTTGTCGATCCAGATTTGTTTTGCATTCACATCGGGATCATAGGCATTATCTGAAAGTAGAGAGAGAGAGAATATGACAAACACATCCAATAAAGGGATAAAACAAAGTATAACTCACAGCAGCATGAGAAACCATAAATTAAAGGGACAGAGACTCTTTAGTAATCATCTAACATCTGCAGGATAAATGTTTTGTTCAGAAACAAAAACAATTCAATTGATTTCTCTTATTTTAAGGTTTCTGTAGGAAGTTCTATAAAAACTTTACCTTTCTATCCACCGCTGGCACCGGCACTAGTTAAATGCCAACATTTTGACTTAAACCCAGGGATTACGTGCCAATGGTATTTGTGTAGCTGGCAGGGGATTCGCAATTGCAGTGATCCTAAACTAATTACAGGATGATCTAAACAATAAGCTCCAATTAAGCCATGGCTGGAATCTGGAAACAGCGACATAAAGTAATGCACTTTAATGCATACGATAGCTTGGGGGTCCCATTAAATATTATGTGGTCTTCCTTGCTAATGCATGGAGGGATTCTACAGAATCCTCCCCCCCATATGCATTTAACGCTCTCCCCAGCCTCCAACTACTTGGCTTGCAAGAGATGCTGCCGCTGCCTTCGCCCATGTGATATACTCACAAGTCTGCTCCAGCGCTGGCATGGGGGGGGGTTTCTGGCTGGGGGTCTGAGACCACCTGTGCTCAAGCACAGAAAGCTTCCATTAATTGCAATAGGATCTTGCATAATACTGCAGTTTTATGAAGTATATTAAAGGCCTTTAACATGCATTCTTTCACGAGGAGCTCACCCTCTGTCTGTCTAGGAGAGCATTAGACTGTCCCTTTATGGGGCAAATAGAATCTGCCAATCAAGACAAATCCATGGATATGATACGGGGTATTTTATTTTAGCTGCACCAGTCTCATTAACAGCTTTTTGTCTTCAGACGTTTTATTCCCACTAAGCGACACTTTACAGATTTCAGTACAAATCTAGTGCCTGCGAACAATAAAAATGCCAATAAACTGCTTTTTGATCTGTAGTGTAAAACAGGTCTCGCCATGAACGGGTTAAACATACATATCTTCCGCTCCACAGACAATACATTTTGCGGATTCGGGAGGATTCACCAACACCTCTGATCTACTAATATACCGGCGGCAATATCCAAAAAGGCACCGTCTCCGGCTGTTACTGGAGCAACTGGCCTGGGTTCAGACTAACAAGCCAAAATCTGAAACGTATCGAGATCCAATCTGGCAGGATTCCTGGAACGTTACTACGGCAACCAGAGCCAAAGTTTGGCCTAAGCAAAGACCTGCATAAAAATAAGGCACTACGGGCCAGAAAGAGCCGTCTCCAGTATGGGGGTGAATGCCCCCATACACACGCGGGCAACTCCAGGCTTCTGATTACAATTTATTTTTTTACTATAACAAAGCCGCGTCCAGATATAAAAAAGAACGTAAAAAACAGACAGATCGGAGAGGATAAACCCGTTTTCTATCAATATATAGAATGTCATCACCAAGGAAATGAGCCTCAGCGGCTGCGTTGCCGATTAGTCCCATTCGTGGTGGGCCGGCGTACCCAACGTGTAAATAAGAAAGGATAGAAAAGGCTAGGAAGCTGCAGGCTTTGGAAAGAAAAAGATTAGAAATTAGAATGGGTTAAAGAGACCGCTTAACACAGAAGGCAATTTAATAAATCACTTTCCCTATGGAGAAGCTGCAGCTCCCTGCCTCCTCACAGCGGTGTACGAGGGGGGGCTCGTTAGACGTAATTCACATGTCATCTAAACGCAGCTCCCGCACAGCAAACAGAGAAAACGCAGGGGGACCAAACAAACGTTACGAGACCTCTCCGATATAGTCAATTAAAGCGCCTATGATGGCTGGAGTGTCCCTTTAACATGCACTTCTTGCACTCACTAAATGGGGACTCATCGACTAAACAATGAAGAAGGTTATTTGTTTCTCTGCAACAGGGGCTGAGTTGGCCTTGAATAATGTTCAGTTAAATTTGTGGCCGTTTATGGCTTTCTTCCAAAGAGTTGTCCATGTACAATACCCAGTTACGTCATCCAACAATTTAGTAGATAAACCCCACTTAAGCTTTCTGAATGCTCTCCTTAACACATCCAAAGTGATACCGCCCCAAGTGCGCCCCCCAATGGTTATATGTCTCTTAAAGGCACAGAGACTTTGTTTTCTCATACAACGCTGTGACAGCCTCATAGTCCTAACGCAGGAGATGGCGGCACATTCCGGCACTTACCTATAAGCTCCGCGATAGCGCTGAAGGGCCACGTGTGACTCGTAGAGTTTGTGTGCAAAAATTTAGGGCACAGCTGAAAGAGACACAAGAACACAATTACATTTCTGGGTCACAGTAACACAATTACATTTCGGGTTCACAGTAACACAATTACATTTCGGGGTCACAGTAACACAATTACATTTCGGGTTCACAGTAAGAAAGATAAAAGCATTGCCTTCCTCCCTCTGACACAGGACGGGCATCCCGTAAAGAATGAAACCTCCTGTCAGGCAGAAAGATGTAAATTCCCGGAGCCACCCGCAGCGGCTGCTGCTTAACCACAGGGATTCCCTCCGAAGCACGTTGTAGCAAAAGACCACCATTCTGCACAATCCCCCACCCCATGGCAAAAGCAACACCACGAAAATGTAAAGGGACCACACAGATATAACAACTAAAGTGCTTACGATGGCTGGGGAGTCCCTTTAAGTGTCTGGGGGTGCGTGCACGCGCAGGTGTGCATGAATGCATTACGCCTCTGTCTATATACATTGTCACAGCAACACAAGAAGCGTTATTTTGGGTTCCAGGGCATTTGTAAAATGTGTCTTTATACAGCGTCCTGGGTTACACACAGACATTGGTAACTGCAGCTGGGCAGCAATTGTTTTATCTACTTTGCTTGCCCATCGCACCCGCTCGGTCTGGGGGGTCTCACTGCTCGGGGGGCTCTCCAGTCCAAGGCTTTTTGTGCCACGACTGTCTCTTTTATGAATACAAAAACATGTCAGAGCCGCCAGGTAGCCGGCCTTGTTACTGCCCGAGGCGAGTATATAACATGATTCTACTGGACAGGGCCCCTTGTAACAGTGTGGCCCAGGGCCCGACGTGATCTTCAGCTGACCCTGATAGAAACATATTCTGCAGCGCTGACAATGTGCCCCCCCGTCAGCCCCCCCGCTATCTAAACCCCACGTTACTCCTCATGCATTTTCACATACCCGTGTTTATACGACTTTATAACAGCTTTTACTTCCATCATGTATTTCAGATTATTTGTTGTCTGGACTGCAGACAGTAATTATAATATATATATATATATAGGGGAATTAGTGTATAAAGCGCTGGGGTTTAACACTCAAATGATTTCATTTATTTTGCAATGGACTTCCTTGATTGCCTCTCTATAAACCTATTTGTAGATGAAGCGCGGTATATTCACATCATTACGTCGCTATGTGTTCACACCGCGCAGGGATAGGTTTCCAGGCAGAGACCGCCGTGGCTGACCCTACAGAAAGCACTCAGCGCAGCACAATGATAACGAGAGTTCAGCTCTCCATAACCATAAACACACCTTACACGACCAGCCCCTACTATCTATAGCACTCCGTGGGGGCAAACACAACACCTGCGACAGTCACCAGGGAACAGCACAGACACAACGCTGTATTTCCTCCCCGGGGGCCAGTAAAGGAATCTGTATGAAGCCTGCTGGTGTTTTAATTACTTCAGCAGGACGAAACAGACAATGACACACACACACTCACCTACCGACCGACACACATTCACTCACCGACTGACACACATTCACTCATACACTCACCGACCGACCGACCGACACACATTCACTCACACACTCATCCACCGACACACATTCACTCGCACACTCATCCACCGACACACACTCACCGACACACCCACTGTCACTGACCAAGGAAAAGAAACTGAAACCAGCTGCATGTAACAATTCAAGACAAACCCTGACAGGCCTCGCGATGGACTCCTCCACCCATCACTGCAATCCTTTCAACGCACAGAGCCGGGAAGCGCTGCGGGGGGGGTAACAGCGCTCCTTTTATACATCACCGACCCAATTCACCCTACAACATTACACACAGCAGGCACCCTTCCAATTTTTGTTACTTTAATGGAAGAGTGGTAGATAAGTGGAGAAGCAGCCCAGCAGACGCTGTAGAGGATAATACAGTGAAGACATTATAAATAAGGCTATTCCTTTAAGAATAAATATAGCAACAAAGTAGGCTTTTCTTATTGTAAACAAAAAAAAAACAAGAACCAGCCCAATGAGGAAATGGTGCCAGAAACCGGGCGACGACCAATCGGTGATCACTGCACGGGGCCGACCCTTATCAGCGTAACCAGACCGAGCCGGGAAATTATTTGGTGAGAAATATATTATAAAGACATGAAATAGGCGGGTCCGCCAGAGACGGGTAACTGCGCCCGATAAGAGCCCTTATCACTATCGCACCTAGTGTTTTTAACCAGCTCCAAGCCACAGAGCGTCAGCCATTCAATATATCCTACAGAACTTTCTAGATCAGCGGAACCCGAAACGCTTAACCCTTCGAAAGACTTCAACTTGTCAGGAGGCGGACATGGTTTTAAGTCTCACCTGTAATCAAGCAGGGTTTGCAGCTGTAATGAAGCAGTGAGCATAGCAACACCTAGGATAATCAGACATCATTTAATCGGAGTAGAGTATGAAGGAATCTGCCCCTTTACCCCGACTGTGGGGCTAATACCCCAAGCGATGACAGAGTGGCTACCACGGCTGAGTAACGAACTACAACTCCCAGCATTCCCAGGACATAACATACGTCCTGGATAATTAACACCATGACACAAGCCATTCAGCTGACTGTCTCGTAGTGATAGGGTTTTCAGTTCAATTTGTGCGGTACGGTGGCAGCTGAACAGCCCTGCAAGGTATACAGGCTGCCAGACACTACACCTCACACGGCAATGACCGTCACCGCAGCCGCAGGGCATGTCACACACCGGCCGCTCACTGCCCGCAGCCATGACAGCACCCCGCTCTTCCTCCCCAACGTGTCCCCCCCCTTTAGCCCTTCCCCTCACCGCACTGAGCCGGATCCCGTGCGCCGTCTGCGCCGCCATCTTGTTAAAACCGTTCTGCTATCCGAATTCACAACATCTGAACGAGCTCCTCTTCCGGGGCGGAGCTTACTCATGTTAGCCAATCACATTGCGATGTTTGTTTTCGCACTGGCTATTTACTCACGTGACAGCCCCTGAGTGTCCGCGGTCACGTATCTATCTGATTCCAAACGGAAGGTAACGGTCGCTGAACGGTCCTATACAGCCCTATACAGTCCTATAGGTGACTTAGTTTGTTCCAGGACCCGCATAGGGACCACACATTAAATATTACCCTAAAATACTACTTAAAACTACCCCAGATAAACTACAACAAGAAGTGCTGGACTAGGGCAGATCAGATTATGCTAATGGTTGTGATGAAATGAATGGGGTAAATAAAACCAAGAGCACCCCGTAGCTCCTCCCGCATCCCTGTACTAACCCATAAAAAAGGAAACATAAAATACAACATAAGGAAATAGAGGGGACATGCTTAACGGAATGATATAATGGAATGCCTATAGGCAATAACGGAGAAAAATGCCCATAAAGTAATCGGGAGGAATGTCCACAGGCTCTAATGGGGAAGGATGCTCATAGGCTATAATGGGGAGAAATGCCCATAAACTAATCGGGAGGAATGCCTATAGGCTACAATTGGGAGGAATGTCCATAGGCTCTAATGGGGAAGGATGCTCAGAGGCTATAACGGAGTGGAATGCCCATAGGCTATAATGGGGAGGAATGCTTATAGACTATACCTATGAACCTGTGGCATACATACTCCTCTAGTACAGTCACGTGTTCTGGGAGTGAGATTACGCGAAATTAGGGAGCGACAGATGGAATCATATAATTGGGCGAACGTCGGGGGGCGTTCCCGCTGATGTCAGTGGGCGTTTCTGACATCATGGGAAACACCCCCATTTAAAGGGGAAATGGGGAGAGTGTGACATGTCAAGACCCTGCTCCCGCGACCCGGAGAAGCAGTGCTTCACCCAGAGAGTTCCCAAGTGTGAAAATATGTATATTATATTTCTAAGCATATTGTACCCTAAATCACATAAATGGCCGTATTCTTTCTTTGACTGAATCCTAATTAAATTTATGGCCCAGGCCCAGGAATTTGATGAAGGTCGTTAAACGTCAAATAAGAATTTGTCCACCGTAAATCATTTTAATGATATGACTCCTGGGCCCGGCTTCATTAGTTAAGGCTAGTCATATAACTTGTAACTTAGGCGGCAACGTGTACAGACCGCTGTGCCAAATAGGTAAGGGAACGTCCAAGCACATACGATCAACATGGCGAAGGACCTCTGTTTAGGGTGCCCGGCCAGCATCGTAGGACAGAGAAGCCACCTAGAAATAACACCACGACGTAAAGACACTCGCCCATGGAAGATTCTGGAAAGTCCCCACACCGGCTATAAAATCCCACAGCCACGACCACGAACTCTGAAGCCTCGCCTGCGGTGTTTGTGAGAACGTGCACAGGACGGCCGGGACGGAGCCAGGGATCCATGCGTCCAAGACAAGCGGCTCCTCGAAAAGACTGTTCTAAGGGGTTTCCCAGTCCCTGCCGAGTCTCGAGTTGATCGGCGAGGAGATTGATAAATACTCGGCTCGGTGATGTATTACTGTATTGACATTTGACACTATAGCATTGATTGCCGTGATGTTGATTGATCGTTTAACTCGTTTTACACGTGTATATATATACATACATGCAAGTTATAGTATGTCATTACATAAGGGGGTCATCAGAGGACAGGGTATCCCATGCGGGGTCTGTCTGGACCCTGCTGTGATACCCGGTGGCTCCCCCTACTGGCCAGTCACAGGCATTTCCATTCCCAATGCAAGTCTACGAGTCTATCACTGAAAGAAAACAATTTATTTTTTTTTTATAGAAAAATTACTGAAAATAATACATTAAATAAAAAACTAAACAAAGTAAGCTAAGTGATGTCATTGTGATATCAGTGACATAAAAGTCTATAAAAGGATCACTTTCTACATTGCACTGATAAAATAAAAAAAAATAATAATAAACATATTATTTTATTTATTTTTTACAAATTTTTTTCGGTTAAAAAAAAAAAAAACTGTGTGTAAGTTGTGGGTACCGAAAACATGGAAAAGGGCAATCTTAATGAAACACACATGGTAAAAATGAAGAAAGAAAAAAAAAAAGTTCACTAAACACTCTTCAGCGAACATCCAATATGGAGGCAGACACACCCCTAGTGTCCTGTGATTAGCCAATCACAGAGATCGCGTGACGTAGGTGGTTGCTAATTTGCTAATTGGTTCCCACGGACTGCCTCGGTAGCATCGCGCATGGGCGAGCGCACCCATATTTACTTCATATCCGTCAATATAGGTTTTTGGGCACATTTTTGCATGACCGCACTGAACACCATGAAGGTTTTAAGGGGTTAATGGTATTGTTACTTTTGTATTTCCTCCATTGTAGAAGCCGTATGGAATCTGCTGTTAGAAGGGGTTAAATCCCATGTATTATTATTTTTTTTACATTTTTGCTTTCCTTGTGTATTTTGGAGAAGAGATAAACAGAACACAAAAAATGTTCCTTCTTTGGCCATTAGAAAATTAGAAAAAAAATAACGTGAAAACACCAGGCAGTGCCATTTTTGGTCTAAATTTGACCAATTCTTCCTTGATTTCTGCATTAGGTGTAAAACAAAGTAAGGATTATATAAAATCAATAAAAAGATATTCTATCATAACATTTGAGAAGATAGAGCTTCATTTATGTATAATAATTTTTGTCCTAATAAAATTATTACGGTATTTGAGTATTTCTAATTAATAAGACAGATATACAAGCTCTCGGCGACAACGAGCGATGGAGTCCAATAAAATATTTTCTAGCACAGAAAGTTTATATAACGTTTATTAACATTCATTATTTTACACGTTAACGTATTCCTGTTTTAAGCCTGAACCCCTCATATTAAACATTTGCATTTTTTTAATATTAATATTCAGATGATTTACCGCTAACAAATCTTTCCCACTTCAACCATTTTCCAAATTACATTCATATTAAAAACACACAGGGGGAGGGGAAAAAAAACAAAAACGCACACATCCAAAAAAAGCAAAAACAATGCAATTTATAAACAAGAGAAACTATTTTGATTATTTTTAGATCATGGTCCAGTTCAAACAATAAAACACATTTTTTTCCTGTACAAAAAAAGAAAAAAAAAAATTCACATTTAGAGCCGCCTATCAATTTTGATGCATTGGGGTCATCTATAAAAAGTGATTTGGGTGGAAAGCCTCAAAAGTGGTCTTATCACCATAGCAACATAATGATTCAGCCGACTGGACCATCCTATTGGTTCGTATTATGAACACCCAGGTCATTCTCCTTTTTCTCCAGGACAGGGGAGTGGGTTTTAGCCACACCCACTGCCAACCCAATTCCCCGCCCACTCCTAATCCATGTAATGCTCTCTGGGGCTAGCCCTGCCCTTGTCACAGGTAGACCCTCCCCTCGCAAAGCCTGGAGGGAGAGCCAGGTCCGCTCTCCTTCCCGGGGAAGACCACCAGGGTCGGACCCTCGTAATGCACAGTAAAGTTGGAGAGCTGGAACTCACAGCTTGGGACGTTTGGGTCCCCGGCCGTCGTGAGCAGGTTCATATTTATATGGAGGCTTTGGTAATGCGCATTCAGGAATGTTTACTTTAAGACTTTATCCAAAATGGCATAAAACGAACGCACATATTAACTAAATCTCCATACGGGAGCAGCTCCATCACAAACAAAGCGACGTATAGAAAAACAACGAGGTCGATTCCAAAAACTCTTATCGTTACCAGCCGTAAAAATAATAATTAAAAATACAGGCAACAGAAAGAAAACACAAACAGAGATATTTTAAATGAAGTCACTGATCAGAGTTTTGGTGAAATGGATCCGGAATCTCTAAGTGTTCCGTTTATAACAATGGATGAAGCCGAAGTCTTTGAAGTCCGACCCTGACAGGAATTTAGCAGGGTCACGTAACGCAAGCTTATGTGACCCCGTGGTGACAGCACGGCTGCTCGCACAGAGTATGTATGTATTACAATGTATGTATGAGTGAGTGTATGTTAGTTTAATTGTGTGTAAGCGTGAGTGTGTGTTGGGGGTGGCAAGGGGTAGATGGGGCCACTTGGCTTTACTTGACCCCCCCTGGGCCAGAAGGTGCCAGCTCTCATATATATATATATATATATATATATACATACATACATATATATATATATATATATATACACCAATATGTCATAGGATGACTTATTATTAAGTCCTTTACTCCACAATGGGCGTAATCAATAAATAACGATATAAATAATCTCTTTGGGACTCCAGTGCCGATCCAAAGATGGATGTGAGAGCACATCCCGACTGCTTCCGCCAAAACGTATCTTTACTGCAAATCATTTAAAACGCGAGTGGGGGAAAAAGGGAAAAAAAGAGAGCGTTTTACCCTTATGTTAAAGAGCCTGAAATCATACGGATGTCATTTCCTTGGTTCAGAGCCGACGCGTTCCGCAGCGCACGCCAAGCCCAGTTTATCGTAAATAAAGTAATTGTAATGAGTCATTTTCACATTGTGCATGCACCGCTTTGTATGCGCGCTTTTTAATTCAAGTCTAAAAGTTCTTTTTCTGAAGATTTCACTTCATTCACACACTTCTTGCCGGTTTCTGCCTTTGATGTCTTTTTTGGAGTCTAACACTTCTTTTAACCGGACGTTTCGCACAAGTATTTGCTCTTTTTTTTTTTTTTTAACCAGCTACGACGTCCAAGAAGTCAGACTCCACGTTCTCTTCGAGTTCCTTCAGCACCCTGGCGGAGTCTTCTACGGGGTATTCCACATAGACACTAGACGCCAGAGCCTGGTGGGATCCGTGCCCCTTTGCTTTGAAGGCGTAGCTGAGGGTCCTGAAGAAGGGCATCAGCTGTGTTATGTGGGATACAGAACGGAGATTGAGAAGAGGGAATTCACGGCGCTTCGGCGCAGCTTCTTCGGTGAGGTTTTCCTGAAGATAAATGCAGAGAAAGTTATTGCGAAACGCGTTGAGAACAGTTAGGGTTACAGTTACATCTCAGTCTGGCTCTTTCCCTGAAGACTTTGTTGGAGATCCATATGTTACGGATACACCTGAGGTGTAAAATTTGGACAGGGCAGAAATATTCTGTAGCTCTACTAGGATCAGGAGGTGACCGTGCTGCAATTCATGTAAGTGGAACAGCCTCCCAGCAGAAGTGGTAGAGGTTAATACAGTGAGGGGATTAAACATGCGCGGGATCGGCATACGGCTCCTGAATCTAAGACGAGACCAACGACTGATTAAGGTCTGAGTCGTTGCATTGGAAAATGGGCAGACTAGATGCTTCACTCAAATGGTTAGTAAACGGAGAACCCATTTTCCGTGCATTAATGGATGCCCCCTATTGTCTACATACACAGACCCACCAAAAGCAGAATGTGCATCCCGCGCGGGGTCCACTACTCACCCCAAATCTCAACTTCAGCAGCTCTAGTATTCGAACAACATGGGGTTTGCATTCGTGATGACTCTCTCCAACCTCCGAAGTCATGTTACAGGAATCTGTATCGACTTCTGGGACAAAAGCCCATCTGTACCTGAAATATCCGGAGCAGAAAGATGAGGAATGATAAATCAGCGCCTTATAACGTTTCATTCACACCGATTACCATCCAACCGAGCAAAGCTTCACGATGAGGTGAACGTCTTACTCAACCAGTAATGAAAGAGTATGTTTATTGTGCTGAGCAGGTCTTCATCGATTGTATTTTCCGTGGTGTATTTCAATTGACCAGCATTATCAGTCTCCAGTTTGTGGTTTGGGTCAGGACACAAAGTGCTTGAGTGGATCGTGTTGATCATTTTTCATCACACAACATTTCAGGGTTCAATAGTCCAATGACCAGAGCCATAAATCTGTGTTACCTGCCGCGCTACTACTACGTTTGCATTGATAATAACATTTATTTTCCCTTCCATGTACTTCTCGCCCAATATTTGATGTGATCGCTCGGTGCTTGCATTTTACTAACTGATGTAGCAAATTCACTTTCATACCAAGTGTCCCTTTTAAATGTTTGCTTTCTCTCGTGGAGGCATTAAGCCCTCCAGCTCCTATGGATTCTCCCGTGGAGGGATTAAGCCCTCCGGCTCCTAGGCTCGCAGGACGTATGTTCGGCTGATGTGGACTCCTTGCCACCAGCCAGCTCCAGTACTGGCTCACATGAGACTTCCAAGGGATTTAACGAGCTGAAAGCTCATTAAAAAAAAAGGACCAAGCAGGCGAGCGTCCACTGCAGTGTCAGCATATCAAGTGTGTGTGTGGGGGGTGAACATAATAAGGGCAGATGGTGCCTCCTGAATGTGTGCCATGAGGCAATCTCAAGCTCTTCCAAGATAATTAGCCTCCCTGGGTGTAGTTGGGCCAACCTGGAATTTTAAGATTACACCTTTAATTGCATCACATCTCTGTCTGATTCAGGGCTTTCCCTGCATTGCTGATGGCAGTACCTGTCAGAGGTCTCAGGAGGGTCCGGACATACCCTCTATGAGTACCTTTTTACTCTCACTGTTTGCCTTGATATCGAGGGAATTTCAGCAACACCGGCTGAGAGAAGAAAGTGATCGTTAATTGTTTTCCAAGCTCTTTTATTGTCTTTAACTGCATGTTTTTTTCCGTGACGTGTCTGGCATGTCAATTGTCTTTAACGGGTTAACTTTTGGACTACACAGTGTGGTAAACGTTACTCAATAACAAAGCGATAATGGAAACTCAGCGACATGTATGTGGCGGGAGGACCTGAACTCTGAATCAAAGATAAGTAGAAAACTTGCCACGCTCAGAGTTTTATGTTTAGGCTGACATTCTCAAAAGCCAATAAAAAGGAGATAAAACATTCGGCACAGATGGGTGCGGAACTTTGCCCTCTAATGTCTACGGAAGATAACGAACCTTTATTAAATAATTTGTAATTAATCCTTTTCTGAATGGTAGATTTCAGTCCTCTGCTGCTGCACACTCCAGGCATCATACCTACGTTAATGTATATGTATAATGTATATCCGACGAGGGGCTCATCAGAAAGCGCTTGCAACTATATCAGCAAACTGTCTCTTTAAGTAAGCGCTTCCTGCGTGGGCATCCCATGGCGGCGTTCTCACCACGGTAAGGAACATCTAGTTCGGCGAGATACCGTAATTACAGATCTTATTTAATAAAAGACTCACATCTGAAACAGAGGCATCCTATCCGGCGGGAACGACAGAGCCGTGTCCAGGAACTTGCTGGCCGATAAGTAGAGGTCGAGCGAGCTTTGCTGGATCTCGCAGTATACAGGCCCGTTGCTCTCTGCTGCCACGGCTTTGGATTTGCTGGTCTTACCGGTTCTGTAAGGGTTAATAAAGAAACACGTGAACTGGAAGTCAGGTCGAGCATAAACGTAACATTCATCATAGGGTGCTTGTGCACACAAATATAGAATTTGACAGCACATAAGAACCATTTGACCCGTCTTTTCATTCTTTCATATTTGTTGTTTTTTTCTTTTCTTTCTTTCTCTCTCTCTCTCTCTCTTTCATACAGGGAGATACATAGGAGAATACAGAATACAGGGGGATACATAGGAGGATACAGAATACAGGGGGATACATAGGAGGATACAGAATACAGGGGAATATACAGGAGAATACAGAATACAGGGGGATACATAGGAGGATACAGAATACAGGGGAATATACAGGAGAATACAGAATACAGGGAGATACACAGGAGAATACAGAATACAGGGAGATACACAGGAGAATACAGAATACAGGGAGATACACAGGAGAATACAGAATACAGGGAGATACACAGGAGAATACAGAATACAGGGAGATACACAGGAGAATACAGAATACAGGGGAATACACAGGAGAATACAGAATACAGGGGAATATACAGGAGAATGCAGAATACAGGGAGATACACAGGAGAATACAGAATACAGGGGAATACACAGGAGAATACAGAATACAGGGGAATATACAGGAGAATGCAGAATACAGGGAGATACACAGGAGAATACAGAATACAGGGGAATATACGGGAGAATACAGAATACAGGGGAATATACAGGAGAATACAGAATACAGGGGAATACACGGGAGAATACAGAATACAGGGGAATATACAGGAGAATACAGAATACAGGGGTATACACAGGAGAATGCAGAATACAGGGGAATACACGGGAGAATACAGAATACAGGGGAATATACAGGAGAATACAGAATACAGGGGTATACACGGGAGAATACAGAATACAGGGGAATACACGGGAGAATACAGGGGAATATACAGGAGAATACAGAATACAGGGGAATACACGGGAGAATGCAGAATACAGGGGAATACACGGGAGAATACAGAATACAGGGAGATACACAGGAGAATACAGAATACAGGGGAATATACGGGAGAATACAGAATACAGGGGAATATACAGGAGAATACAGAATACAGGGGAATACACGGGAGAATGCAGAATACAGGGGTATACACGGGAGAATACAGAATACAGGGGAATACACGGGAGAATACAGAATACAGGGGAATATACAGGAGAATACAGAATACAGGGGAATACACGGGAGAATGCAGAATACAGGGGAATACACGGGAGAATACCGAATACAGGGGAATATACAGGAGAATGCAGAATACAGGGGAATACATGGGAGAATACAGAATACAGGGGAATACACAGGAGGATACAGAATACAGGGGAATACACAGGAGAATACAGAATACAGGGGAATACACAGGAGAATACAGAATACAGGGGAATACACGGGAGAATACCGAATACAGGGGAATACACAGGAGAATACAGAATACAGGGGAATACACAGGAGGATACAGAATACAGGGGAATACACAGGAGGATACAGAATACAGGGGAATATACAGGAGAATACAGAATACAGGGAGATACACAGGGACTTTTTTTTTTACCCCAAACTGTTTTACCCCAATAAAATATTTCTTAAAACTAGTTCATTACTAGGTTATATCTAATTACACCGATCCCAATAGGTTTCTTCGCCTTACAATTCACTCTGTCTGAGAAGTATCCTTTCCATTTCGTCACATGGTACAGAAACTGACACCAGATTGGTCGAGTCCCAACAAAGCCTGAATTTTATTATTATTAATGTTTTATTTTATTGTTAAAACTGTATACTTTTCTAATATATATATTTGTCTGTGGCAAAGTATACCAAGTCTGTAGAGAACAGCTAAGCTGTTAAAACGGGGAAATGGTTTTAGATGCTAAAAGTAACAATGTCTTACTTCGACAAAGTATCCTCTTCCATTAAGCGATCTTGGAGTTGGACAAATGCATGTATCTAAAAAAGGAGAAAAACCCATTACAAACCTGACTTTTTAATGTAATTATTTGCTGGTGCAGAAACCATCTACATATAAAAGATATATATATATATATATATATATATATATATATATTATATTTATTAGACACGTGATTATAGGTTTGTAAGAATTGTAATTAGATTTGCAAATGTTGTCAATTCGTACAAATTTCTGAAAACCAGGAGGGGACCCAAATAAACAAAAAAAAAACAAGCAGCGGTGCTCCAAATTTTCATTTGCATTTTGTTTCTTTTCCCACTATCACTCTCTTTCGCACTCGCTCCGTCATTGTCTCCCTACCTTCTCCGTGTCTCCATCACCTTAACTCCGCGTCTTCTGTCTTCTCCGGCGGTCCGCTTGTCCCAGCGGTCCGCAGCATTATCCGAGCCTGGTGAGTAACTCTGTAAAAGGGTGCAGCCAGTGCTCACAGCACGTGGACAGCCTCTCCCCTATTCCTCAAATCATGGGGGACAGGGTGTGTGCCAAGTCCCTGTCCTGTTGAGGATCTACTACACCAGGGCAGAATAACGCTGCGGAGAGCCGGAAAGTCAAGACAAGTGTCCTTTTTCATGAGGGGCAGTGCCGGTTTGGGACCAAAATCCTTCTGTCCTTCTTCCCTTCCCCGATGCTTCAATATTCTAGGTGCTCAGCGCTATAAATCATAATATTGGGTAAATCACATTTTCTTACCAACTCTGTGGCCATAATTGGCCACAACGAAGTGAGATGCTGAGGGGAAATCCTTAGTAAGAGGACACGGAAAAACAGGAACATCTGTGCTGCCATGATAGGAGTTTGCCCATTCCGGATATTTTCTGTAAGTCGCTCTGTAGGAATAATAGAAACATAAAAACCGAGAGCAAAGAAGAATGATGTGGCCCAAAGAGCAAGATCTTCTATTAAAACAGCCAGCCTTCCTACACGCCTCATTCATACTCTACACGCCTCATTCATACTCTACACTACCCCACATTGATACATTGTTTTTAAAGCACTGATTATGTCACAATAAGAAATGGTTAAAATAACAATCAGGCTTTTGTTTTTAGTTTTAGACAGCCTTTATAGACAATAATCCTCAAAAGGTCTTCACCTTGTATTAGAGGCAGGTAGAGGTGATACTGATCAGGTTCACCGCTGAACACGGCAAAGCCTTGACGCTTTAGCAACATGGCCTTTTGCTCACTGCTTGGGTAGAGCTTTAAAGAGCTGCTCGGCATGTCTGCAAAAGAAAAACATTTTGGGGTGAGAGCTCAATACATGCGATAATATGTTCCAGCGAACAAAGAAGAACAATGAAAAGAAACGGGGGAGGAGACGGCGAGGTGAAGAGATAACAAGAAAAAGAGATCTAACAGTGAAGACATCACAAAGAGAAGACGAACAGACATGGAATAGAAGACCAGATATATAATTAAAAAAAAAGTGTAAGCAAAAAACCTGGCTACATACTCATCAGATCCTTAAACATGGTTTTCTCATGGGTCAATAGATGGTCAATAATGGACTTCCAGCTGAAACACAGGAGATTGTATACCAGACCTTAAAATGCATCCTGAACATTCATTTACATTTAATACACATATTATGGATACTTATTGGATGCTTTATCTTATACATATAAAAAGCTATTCTTTTTAAATAGGCGTTTTGGATTCAAAGCTTAACAAAAACATCTGCCGTACCGCAATAGAAATAACCCGAGTTTGGCAACTTCCAACCATTAGTTTCTGACTTACTGAATGCAGGAGGTGTCCATCTGGAAAAAGCCAGGGTCCATAAACAGGTCCAGGACCTCCTTCTTCCAGGCCCGTTTGGTATAGGCGTACCCGCTGAGACTGCTGAGTAGCTGGGCGCCAGCACGGAAACTGGGAGAATTGTATCCGCTACAAAAGAGGAGAAACAAGGGTGGTTTAGTCTCAAAGGCCTGGAACACCAGAGGAACAAACGAAAGATTAATTATCTCAGGTCATTTACAATGTAGGATTTCTGCAATTTGTTATAAAAAAACAACATGGATCACACAGAACAGTTACATTTGTGAATTTTGGAATGATCTCCACCGCAATGTCAGGCATTTCTCTCGCAATCGACGGTTGATAGTTTACCTGTGATTTCGTAGATAAGGAAAGACGTAGTACAGCAGGCGGGATATTAAAGGAACAGCTTTCTCTTTTTCATCACTCCTGTAAACCATGTCCAGAAGAGTCGCCAGGACCTTATGAAGAGAATTTCGGTAAATCAATATTTTATAGCTACAACAATCGCAAGTGTCACCATTTGCATGCAGACAGTCTTGCTCACCCCTACGGCACTAACAGCTTAAGGAAAATAATATCTTGAGCCCTTTGAGGTTTGTAGTGTAAGGGATATTCTAGCGTCAAATTATTATTGCCCAAACACGAGAGACCTGTGTTTCAATTATAGTTTTTCTTGAAGAACGTGGCAGCTGCCTGTTGAACCACATGAGAGATCCTTGAGTACAACAACATTAAGTGTTCCCCGAGGAACTTGGGATCAGGAGATTAATGGACTAAATTAAATTAATGAGCGGATACAGGCAGCACAACAGGACTCACCTCGGCGAGCATCGAGAGAGCGTGGACGCTGTAGACAGACGGGGCAGAGGCTGAAACCATGGAGGATTGTGCGGCAGAAGACTCCTCTGCACGGGGCAAACGCAAAATAAAGAAGAACACATACACCGTGAGTGTCAAGTACAAAATGCCTTAGGGACACAGCACTATAGTACATTGCAACTGTCCTCAACGGGCACATTAAAGTACACGTGTTCAGGATATCTCCAAACAAGCATTGGCTGCAGATTCAGTACAACAGTTTTTCCAGACGCATTTGGTTATGTAAGTGGCTTCACATGGCTTGGCTTTTCAAAACCTTCTCCAGCAAAGTGTTGATGGTATGACTCTCTCTCTCTTACCGTATATATCCTCAGCATCATCTGCATCATCTAAAGAGACCTGTGGCTGAGCTTTGACCTCCAGATTACGGCTCAGCCAGCTGGTCTGCTCCAGCGAGGAGCCGGCGACATTGCCCACGGCTTCCAAGATCTTCTGGGTCACCTCCTGAAACAGGGAATGGATTGTGTTGGAGCGACTAAAGATACATGAGAACGGTTTGCAATGCGTGGCTCAACCAGAGGAATAAAACATATATAGGTTTTTATTCTTGTAAAGTATAACTGTATGCCAGAGGGGGGATTTTATATATAAATAAAAAAAAGAAATAAACCTATGACCTATATGGCAAGCCCTTTAATATTCTTTATTGATTAAAGGGAAACATACATGGGATATTAAAACCCCTATTTGCATCTATACCCTGAACCATTAACCAAATCAGGACCTAATTGTCTCTGCGGTCCACACTTCTGATGATTTTCTTGCTTTAACGCCGCCAGCTTGCATTGGTTATGGTTTGATTTTGAGAATATTAAAAGTTACATTTTGGGAAGCACAAATACGGGTCGGTTTCTCTGTAAATACCCATCAAGAGCCATCGGAAATTATCCTGAAATGCTTGCCACGTGGCCATATGAAACCAGATGTTACTTTTCAGGATTTTAGGAGTTAAATCAGTGATACAGGTAATATTGCAGTAGCAATTTCTAAAATGTATTTATAAAAAGGGGAAAAGTCACTAGACACTCTGTTTTGGTACGGAGAAACTTTCTTATTAAATGACGACCGCGATTCTACCTGCAGATCCTTCTGGTCTTTTTTGTTATCCAAATTAGGTGTCCGGGTTACAAAATCATTCAGGATGCTGTTTTGAGACAAAGGGGAGACGTTAACTAATATTAAAGCTAATGTTAAAAGCCACAACGGTTTGTGTTAAGCGACAGATCAACAAAACAGCCACAAATGGTTATAAATCCATATGGTCAGATTTCCATAGACACCATACTACTTTTTTTTGGCCAACCGAGAAGAATGATCCTGAGAAGAGATTGAGAAGGTTTCTGGTTAAGAAGACAGGAGACGGATGTAGCAGATTGGAAGAGTAGGACCCTCTGTTCTATTTGTAGCATTTTGTCATACGCGTTGCTGTCAATTTGAATGTTTTTGTTATTTTTCCGCTCTCTCCTATAGTAATAGCGCTATGGAATCTGCTGGGGGCCCTATTATTATAATGAAATGTAGCAGCTTGATGAAAAACATAGACGAGGGGGAGAGAAACGAGGAGGAAACGTACCTTAACAATAGGAAGAAGCCGGGAGGAGCCAGGTTGAGCGGCACAGACTCTTTCAGCAGCGCCAACAAGGGCTGGAAGTTTTCCTGCATGTCGGACGGTGATAACCTATTAACACAAAGAGAATCAATCAGACGCCTCCTAATGTCTCATCTCTCAATCATACGTTGCTGGCGATGGCTGAGACACAATGGCAAGTTCATCTATTTTCTGCAAGTCCACAAGCCTGTCAATCACTACCCTTATTCCTTTCTGTACTCAGGCATTGCTATTTTGCGCATGGACGCCTTATGACTATAGCCATACAGAAAGGGTTTGTGCTTCATACATAAATAACAGCAACTCTGAAGTAGAGAAAAGTAAGAAAGATTGTTTTAAAAGACCCTTGATGGACTAAACCAAGGCAAATCCAGCATCTCTATTAGATCTGTAGTTACAAAGTGTATAATACTAAAAAAAATAAAAAATAAATAAATAAATAAAACACATTTATTTTTTTTTACCTTTGAATAAAAGCGTAACTGAACTGAAGCATCGGAATATCAACCAACGAAGACTTCTGCAGATATGTAAGAGAGAAATTAGTAACATATTATTAAAATGGTATTACTGTATTGCTATATCAACATATAGATTTTTTAATGTTAATTCTTGATGGAATGTTGCTACCCATTTAAAACCTGAATTCTTCATCCCCTCTGTGGTTCAGTTTAGCTGCGGTACGGCAAGAATCCGTTTAAACTCACAGGGAACAAAGAGAGCCAAAACTTTCAAAGGGTACAGATTTTATAATTTTAACTATACGTAGCACTGAATAATTATGCTAATGTATTATGTATAGAACAAAAAAAAACATTGAGACGTATTAATGAATCAATTTGCCACCTCAATGAGCGAAACATCACAAGTAGTAATGAGAAGAAGGGTAAAGCTGGAAGGTGCCAGAATGCCTGGGGAGGGGGTCTTGGTAGGTTGAAACATGGCCGTGGGGGGCTAGGGAACAGCGAGTACCTGCTAACCCTTAAAGCTCAGCCGTTAACCCGTTTATAACCATTACATTATAAATACGATCCTTTGTGTTATATATGCTAAACTATTATGAATATTTGCACAGCTCACCCACAGTGATCAACATCCCTATAGAACATTATGCAGCTTTTTATATTAGGGTTAGTTTTTATTGAAATATTTTCTGTTGAGCATCAACAGCATTTAATTTGTGCCGCTAAGTTACGTTTAAAATCTTCTGTGAAATATGGATCATTGGAAAAACAAGGAGCTTCGTTCAATGGCTTGATCTGCTGCGTTGGTGGTGGCGGTGGTGGTGGTAAGGGTTTACCCTGAGAAAAAGGTTTATATTTGTAATTTAATCATGGTCATTTTAATATATTTGTAATGACATATGAGGTAGCCCAAGAAAGTTTAAGAGTGTGAAGTCTAAATCTAACTGCAGAGTGTGAAGTGTGCTGTTCTTGCTGCCATCTGCTTACAAATCTCGGTATAAATCATAAATTATACTTTTAATCATTTCCATTCACGGAACGTTTTACTTTGACGAGTGCGACGCAGCCGCTTTGTTATTTATTATAACATTTTTATTCATAACCATATAACCCCAAAAAGTAAAAAAAAAAAGAAAAAAAAAAAAAAGGGGGTGAATTATTTTGAAACTTCATGGTTGGAAATTCCAAAACTCAAGATGTTCAAGTCTATAGTAAATATTACCTCTTCTCCTTTGATCTGTGGCGGCTTCTTCACAACTTCTTTGACCAGATGCAAGATGGTGTCGATCTTCAAGCTCTTCAATGCAAATACTAAGTCAACGAGGGTGAGCTGAGACTCGCTAGGCACTGGAATAATCTGTAGAGGTGATTAGAAAGCCCATAACACGATATTAGAATACTCCATTGTTATTCTAAGAATGGAAGGCTTAAAATGCATAGGGTTTTTTCCTTCATTGAGAAGGCTCGCTGGCCTATGCTTCATGGAAGTCGTACTTGCTCAACACCGAGGGAGGCATCTGTTAGCTGCCCTTGCTTCAAAGACAAGCCTCATCGACATGTGAGTAACCGGGTACAGTAAATATACTTCACCTTAGCTTTACTTTGGTTCTTGTTAAATCTTTTTCTTTTCCACACGGCGGCGACGGCAGCAATCAGCTGCACCCCTAAGTGTCCCGTTAGAGGGTTGAGGAAATCCAGAATTTTCTGCTTTAGTGTCTGTAGAGAGAGAAAAAAATAATAAAGACTGGAAGCAGCCAGAGTTGGTGCCTCTTACATGGACATCGTAGGTTTCCCACCTACGTTAACTCTCTCCTGTTACCACACACGATCTCCCAAACCTCTACACATTATCAATCCACCATGTACAGAGGTCTGTCCATCACATCTAGTCTTTGGTAAAGTGTTTGGGATTTGGACCTTTGAGATTCTTTTATCACCCCCTCTTCTGCAAGCCCCTCATTTCCCTGTTATTCACGACAAAGGTCTCTCCTCCCTCAAATCCTGCCTCTGTTTAGCGTCTCCATCCCCGACACTTGTTTATCTTCCCCTGATGCTCTCCGTTGGTGTGCCCAAGGGCTCAGTTCTGGGGCCCCAACTCTTCTTTTGGATACCTGTACGCTGTTTACGCGATCATTTACTTCTTCTGACCTCTCGTCTCCTCAATCAAATCACCGATTCCTTATATCTTCATCCCGTTTAAGAATGCCACAATCCACCCAATAGATGAAGTTCACCATCTTGGTGATTTGACTTGGCTCTGCTCTCTCCTCTACCTTCACATCCACCGCTCAACAAATCCTCCTACCTTCACAAATTCATTATCTCCTCACATAAAAGACTATTAAGTACAAAGTGCCCACCAAGAGTCCATTTTACTCGAGCCGTTTGTAGAGTTTCTTATTTTCCCTTATTTTTTTTTATCTTAACAGGGAACATTATCTTACTTTGGTGGTTTTGAAATAAACCGAAGACGACCCTTTGATTGTACCAAGCAGATCTGAAGGTCTCTTCTCCCTTTCTTGCTTGTTAATGACGCTCCACAGAAGCGATAAGCTATTAACGATCCGGGGAAGCTCCTCTAGAATGGCGTTCCGTGCGTTCTTTAGGTTGGCAGGATCTGTTGAGGAGGACTAAAGCAAACAATTCGGTGTAATTAAAACAGAACGGAATTTAACCTGGCCTTGAATGCTAGGGGTATTAAGCGTACGTGTGTGTAAAGCTAGCTTTGTGTAGAAGAATAAGGTTTTCCAGGGCTCTCTCCAAAAAGCAAGAGATTTTAAATTGTATTTTTTCCAGTAGTGAATAATTTATAAATATGACACATGTATGCGGATAAATAAGTTACCTTTTTAGATTGCGCGGGATGATCCAAAAGGCAAAAATGGCCAATTGTTGTCAGGCCTTCCAATAGAGTGAGAGGGTAATCGGGCGACACGTTCTCCCGTTTAGTAGTCACGCTGTTAATAAAAATAAAAGACACGTGTTTATATCTTGTCATGAGCAGCTGCTTTCAAATAACAGAATGCAGGACTGACCCTGGTAATATAAAATAAGTGTTCTCCGTGGCAAAATCAGTGGCAAAATACGACTTCTAGGAATGTTATTTATTAGCATGAATAAAACAACCCCAAATCGATGCTTGATGGTCTAGTGAATACAACTATAATGAAATGGATATATTCCCTTCACAGTTGAAAGCATGAATTCTTGGTGTATTCTACCAAAAAAACATATAAAAGTCATGAGAAGGTTATGGCGGCATCTTCTAGACTATGAAGGGTGACCTTAGGATGTAAAAGACGTCTATTAGATGTGGCTGAGGACTTAATTTCAACTTTCTGTTGCAACTTAATATCCAGATGAAACAAGCTTTGCTGCAATAGATGAGTAGAAGCCATCAATTATAAAGGCACTTTTAAAGATTTTTAAATACTTTTTTGGACTGAAACAAGCATGCTGCATATCTAAATAGTCTAACAAACCTGAAATCCGCCCACCCAGCTATCTAGGTATTGGAAGTTTAAGTTACTAAACGTTTCACGCCAGGAGATGAAATGGTTGCCTGATGACAATTTGGTATTTAGAAAAAGCAAGCTTACCTAATGCTCACAGACTCATTTTCATACTGCTTCACAAGCTCATCCAAGTTCTTACATATCTGCGCAACAAAAGGCGCCACCGTCAGCCCCAAGGATTTTCCAAAATAAGGTAGAGACGACGTGACCAAGGCCACCCACGGAGGGTGCATCCCGTATCCGTATTCTGGACGCAGGGCTCCCACCACTGCGGAGACGAACAAGCCTTGAGACGTTATCGCGTGAGACTGCACGTACTGCATTGCATTAATAGACTGCTGA
Source organism: Spea bombifrons (assembly GCF_027358695.1). NCBI lineage: Eukaryota > Metazoa > Chordata > Amphibia > Anura > Pelobatidae > Spea > Spea bombifrons. The sequence continues at coordinate 8,123,089 of NC_071088.1, forward strand.
AAGCTGAGGCCTCGTTGCCATTCCTTTGAGAGGTCTATATAGTTCTCCTGGTCTTCTTGTTGTTGGTGCAGGTGATGCTCCAAGAGAATCAATATCTGGAGGAGCTTCAGGAGCTCAATCTGTAGCGGATGCTCACTCCAGATTTGGTCTTGACCAAAATTGATCACGCTCTCTTCAAACAACTCTTCTTCAGGGTCTTTATTAAAGCCCGATGACATTAACTTGTATCTTTTTTGGCTTGTGTACATGGAAGCAGACAGCGAGAGAAGAACAAATTCTTGTACTTTACACCTCTCAAGTAAGTTGTGGATGAACTCAACATTCTTGCCCTCCGATGACTTGGCCATGGTGGCCAACTGAGACATGACCCTGATCAAGACTTCAACGCTTTTCACTTGAACGTCTCTGTTGCCCAGCACGTCCTTATGGTTGACCTTGAGGTAACATGGGTAATAAGCACGCAGGAAGCTCAGGCAGAGGTATGTCAAAAGCTCTATCAAAAGAGAATGAGGACACATTGATGGAGACTGCGTCTGAAGCTTGCCATAAAAACTCTGCCCAACAAGGGCTTCCTGATGGCGCGCCAGTAGGTTATATATAAGGTTGAGGTGGGCTGTGGAGCTGGTGTCCATGCTGGTGCTAGCGACGGCCTCCATAAATTCTTTGGGGTTGGTTTTCAGAATGGCTTCTAGCACCGAAAAAGCATACAACACCCTTTTGGAATCGTAGGGCTGCAAATACAGAAGAATGTGTTTAAACAGGGCCTCAATCAACTCTTCCTTCTCTTTCTGCTGCTTCAGAAGTCGGGTGCTTCTGATGGCTTGAAGCTCCAGATCCGCTTCATCATCACTGGACAGGGACTCAGACGTCTGCGTTACGTCAGATCCGGTGCGTGCCAGGTTTAGCAACGTGCTTTGTCTGGGGGAATCCACGTAGGCCATGTTTGGGTGGCCTATGATTTTCAGGCTCCCTTGGCCACCAGGGCCATCTGCACAAGTTTGCTCATTGCTCAGATCAGCTGAGCTCGTGGTGAAGGAGGAGGTGTTCTCGCTGTCGTTGTGCCCGGTGCTTGTATCCGCCGATTCGGTGTGCTCGCTGTCCTCCTGATCCTCTTCTCCCTGGGACATAGTGTAATTCGCATGATTTACTGTCAGCTCGTTTCTCATCTTTTCAGGGTCTTTCTCTACTTCAGCCCAGATGGCCTCCCTGTCAACCGTGTTAAATTGAGGAAAACTCTCATCCGAGCTGCTTTCGGGTAACTCGTGTAACGTTGAGTGGTCTTTCATAGAAGTAATTTTCTTTCTACACCAATAGCCGATTTCTTCTAACAAAAAAAGAGTAAATAAATACATTTCCTTACACATAACACAAAAACCAAACTCAACGATTAGAGAATACACTCTGAATTACTTTAATAAATTGTGACAGACACCTCCACGGTCTTTTAGGGTGATTGTTTTATATTGTTAAAAAAACAAATGTTTAAAAAAGACATTGCATAAAAGTATTAATAACCCAAACTACTTTTACGCTCCTGACAGTCAAAAGAATATGTAAGAACCTATGCAATTGCCTAGATTAAAGCAGGGTTTGCCAACCTTTGGGCACAACCGGATCACTCTGTGGTCAGATCACAGGCCAGGAAGCAAAAAGAAAAGCTATTATCACTGCTGATACGCAGGTCTCCTAACCTGATGCGTCTTTCTGCTTGATACAGTGAATGGAAGTGCGCTGGGTCTTCGGATGGAGCAGGAGCAGTAACACGGGCTCCAGGATCCTGGCAACATCGTTTAAGGAGAGGGCTCGGATCAGCCAACCCTGGGCAGCTGCGCCAATGGCACCGTCGGAACAGTTCAGGCTATCAAGCACTACGAACAAAGACCTACAAACCGAGCAAAAAGTCACGCGGGGATCTATAACAAGCCGCCTGCATATAATTCTGCACTTGATAATAGATATACAGATACCCGAATATGTATTATATGAAAAATATTTCTAACTTTATTTATATGCAGATTGAGCAGTGAGAAACATTGAGCCTAAAAACGTTTGTTTTGTCATCCACGTAAAATAGACAAATATATCTCCTGGGTGTTTCTTCGCAGTGTAATACCGGTTACATTGTTATTTTAGCCAAGCTTTATTGTACTAAAGTTGCATATTATAATAATATACGAAGGCATACGACGATGGTGGTAATGTGCTGTCACCTGTCGAACGAACGGTTGTGTGAAGTGACTCTGCTGCCTTGAATCTCTCTTGTCAGATGCCAAATCACCGAGAAACGAAACAGAGCTTCCAGACGGGTGACCTATTAAACACAAAAAAGGTGTAGTAAAATAAAAAAGTACCCCAGCCCCGGAACCTGGATATATCGCTTTTCTGCAGTGACTGTTGCAAAAAATCCAATCTTTACGGAAACACATTTTCTGTTGTTTTTAATGTCTACTCTACCTATTTTCAATCATGAAATATTCCCAGTACGGGGCATATACACTGTGGTTTGATGGGAAGCTGCCATTCGGATTTTTTGGCATTGACTCCCCAGTAAAACACTAAACTAACTATTTTTCATAGCTATAACAAATGTCATTTGGATGCCCCTAGCCCCATCCATTAAATCATTAGTCCGGCCTTTATGAATGGACTGTTACACCAGAAACCCTTTACTTCTGAGACAGACATCTCAAAGTTGACCGTAAAGACTGGACACCTTCTTGTGATTTAAAACCAAGATATATCTGCTGACAATTCAGCTGGAAATCATTAAGTCTCACTTTATCGTTGTCCAGTAGGGTTTGGCAGATGATCTCTTCGCAGATATTAGCAGAGGGGGCCAAGCAATGCAGCCGATAGAAGAGCTCCACGCAGGTGATGTGATGTTCCCTGGTCTCCATGTTCAGCTGATTCCACAGCACGTGGGCCACTCTCTGTAAGCAGTGAGGTTGTGTTAATAGAGACAAACCACAAGTATCACATTAAGCTTGTAAGAAGTATTAACAAGTAGGTTGTAACAAGTAACACATGCACAACTTTGGTGCTGAATTAATGCAGTCCTCTAGCTGTATGCAATTCTACCTTCAAACCCCACACTCTTATTAGAGTTCCCTATTATAACTGTACTGGGTATTTTGGAAGTCGTAGCCTACAATACACTGACCTTCACTGTTCTAGATGTCTGATCCATACCTGGGCACAGGTGTTAGATCATTCTGGAGAGGAACACCATGGTTTTTTCCCCTCATTCTATATGCAGTGCTTCGTTAGTAATTCTGAGTAATCATAAACTAACTATCATTGCAATCTGTATTAGCAGCTTCTTTGAGATATCTGGACAAGCTTTTGAAACCTTAAATAATGCAAGTTAACCTAACTTAAGGACCAAGGACAATTTTTTCTTCCTGTCCTTTTAGATGTTTGGTTTCCAGAACTGTACAGACTGACAAATTAATATATAATCAAATTCCATACGCTCCGCTCTCCTTTTTGCTTAGACAGCATTTATCTTTCCACAGTCTACCTGCCTACGATGTCTCGTATAGTGAATATTGGCTACGTTGGGTTTTCTCGTTCTCATACACACCGGGTAGAAGTCTGTTTTCTCTGCAATAAGTTTCAGAACTCCTGGAGCGACCGGCGGGACAGTGACCATCTGCAGCTTCCCGAAGACTGCGCTGTATCCCGAGGTCTTCGCTCTCCTCATCCGGTCTTCCATCACGAGAGACAAGGACTGGGAGTGATTGATGACTTCCAGCAACGTAGAAATGGCTACGTTCTGGATATAACAATCCTTCACACAACAACATATGGTCATGAGGGATTTAAACCAGAGAGGGAAGCTGGCTTCTCCAGAACCTTGTAAAACGAGAGAAAGAACAAACAACAAGCTGTTTCAGCTGGTAAAGTATCTTTGTTGCATTAATATTTCTGAATTGTATTTAAATATAAAGCAGAACATATTTTTTGAAATATACAAGCTATTGTCTCCTACCAGGATGCTGAAAGAGAGTAGAATACAGGTGATCGGTTTCTTCCTCGGACAGGTAGACAGGAAAGGTGGCACAGTCCAGTAAAAAGTGGCAAGCGGCAGCGAAGGCTTCCCTGCAGTCCACTGTAACTCTGCCCATGTTCTGTATGAAACGGTCAATGTCCCATTCCTCGTCAGACGCTTTGCTATTAATCCTCTTATTATGGGGGAGTCCTGGGGAGAAGTCAGCCTTCTCGTTCTTCTGTTTGGTTACAGGTGGCCGCGGCGTGAAAAAGTCCGTCAGCATCTGTTTGAACTGGGGTACGGTGATTTGCTTAGGTTCCCAAGACCCCCTCTTCTTTGTGCTTCCATCTTTACCATCTGCCGCCACACTCACCTGGGAGCTTCTCCCATTATTCTGTTCCTGCAGCTGAATCCCGAAGAACTGCCTACTGGCGAAGGTGGCCACCAGTTCCTGGATGCACTGCAGGGTCTTCTGCACGTTGCCGCCCTTCTTCCAAACGTCTCCTTTCTCCGGGGACACCCTGGGTACCCGCAGGTGTTGGGACAGCTCCGGAGAGGACGCGCTTAGGCCAATACCGCTGTCCTCGGACTTGAGTGGAGGAAAAACAGGGTCTTCTTCTACAGAGTCAACATCCGTTTCACCGACTGCTTTTATTCTTATGGTTTCTTTGGTTGGACTCTAAAATGAAATTATGAAGTGAGAAAATTGCCGTGCTATATGCATTTTCTTAACTAAAGCTGAACCGGATAGGTATTTATAGTTATGAGAAAGCAGAGGCTACTTTACGTTTATCCAAAAGGCAAACCTGTGCATTTCTTAATCTGGAAAATACTGGTTTAATAGGAGACAATTATAAAAAGAAATAATATTTGCTGCTAATTCATTGTTGTAACAAGTAAACATTAAACATGGATGATTGGGACACGCTGATAAAATAAGTAAACACAAATCAACATGAGTATGCGCTGCTACACAGCCACTGCAAATCCAGTTACCATATTGGCTCGAATACCCTTATAGTTTGGTGCTATTTAAAAGAAAAAATATATATATGTATTTATTTATTTATTTATTTTTTTAGATTTAATGTATGGTAGGAGGCTCCCACCCTCCTTCCTAAACTTTAGTTTTGCAACGTTGATGTAGATGCGGCAGACGTGACCTCCGCTTCCTGCACCAGTCTGCCTCATCCACATCAACGTTGAGAATCATGAATCAGGGCGGAACTAAAGTTTTTGCTTGCGTTGCCGGGGACCGTATTTTCGCCGGACGGCACTACCGAAAACGCTCTGCAGTCTTCTGATCTGGTCTTCCAGACACCCTGGAGAAGGTAAAAATGCTAAACCCGATTATAGGCCGCACCTCCACCTTAAAGATTTAAATTACTGGAAAAAAGTGCGGCCTTTAATCGGGCCAATACGGTATTTTAAAGGGACAGCAAACGTGAACTGGAAGAAGGTTCTGCCGTGTCTGATTTCCATCGCTGCTACTTACAGAGTCTGGGCTCAGACTTTCCATGTCCAGATAGGCCGGCGGCATCTGCACTTTGCTGAGAACTTTGAAACACGTCTTGAGCGCCTGAGTGAGCTCGGGCAGGCTCAGCAGGTCCATGTTCTCCGACAGAGACTGAGCCATATAACTGAGCATCTGCGGCAGGTACTGGGTTTGGACTTCGGAATACAGCTCCTGAAGAAGGAAGGGAAGAAGTCATTCTCTTGTGTACCAGCTATGGCTCTAAAATGTTTCTAAAGTGAACAACATTAAAAAGCTCTCTTTGGTGCGCCATGTGCGGCTGGGACAAGAAGGGTGGTCATCAATAAACGGACCACAGCTATAACCATGCTTACTTTTCCGATAGATCCCTTGCTTTTCAATTCATGGGATGTTAGCCCCTTGCACTTTGGAATTATTTTTATGTCCCACGATGTGCTACATGCCTGCCAAGCATCATGGATTTGTATGTAATACCAGTTATTCATCATGTGCCATCTGCTTCTCTCCTTCATGCCTTCACCCAATTAGAATGATCACATATCACCATATTTAATGACAAATCCCAAGTGTTTTGGTGCGTATTTAAAAGGGTTAATATGATATTCTAAGTACACACAGGTTTATTGCTTATAGGTTAATATAACTGAATGGAGAATGGGGAGAGATCTCCCATACCAAAGGAATTACATCCAGTAGAAACACCGTTAACGTGCAGATCTCAGACACGGACGGAGCTCGGCCCACGGAACGGGAGGCATCGAGAGACTTTCTCCTGAGAGCCAAAACAAAAGAAAAGAAGTAATTACACATAAACGGTAAGATTTTTCTGTCCTTGATCTCTCTATATTGAGAACAAAGAAGCTTTTATGAATATAGCTGCCTCAGCAAATATTTCCTAATCAGTGTCTCTTCTATGGGAAAATGTAAGGAGTAGAAGCTGCTTATCTCTAGGAATGTAAATTGGAATGGGGGATACATTGCAAGACCCCCGAAACTGATTTACTACCTAGGAGGTAACTTCTAGAGATATGTGCGATCAAGGACAAATTCCAGATGTATTTGTCATTGTCTTAAAGTTACTTCTTAGACCCGAGCGTCTCTTAGAGGCGAATGATGGAAATACAGTGGGGCAAACATGCTAAGAAGTCCTAATTATAATAAGTAACATCTTATTATAACCCCGTCTTTAAAAGCTTGTGTTTTTACAATAAATAAGATTTAGATTTTCTATCGTGATGGTATAATATCTCATTTTATAAATTATAATTTTTGGTGCAATCTTAAAGGATTTAGGATCAGAAAAAATGTAGAGTCTCTCTTTATATTAATATTGTGGATGTGGTCCTACAATAATTAATAGCGTCCTCAGTTTGTGTATGTGATAGAATACTGGTTTTGCCTATTTTATCTCATAAATGTCCCTAACAACATACTTTTCTAAGGCCAGAAAGATCCAAGACCCAATTCCCATAATAATTACTGTTAATAGAAGAATAAAGCCCCAAAACAATCAATGAAAAAACTTTGGACACATTGTAAATATTGACTTTGGCCGGCGATCACGAATCCTAGAGATCATGTGGCTATTGATTCCTTACCTGCCAGCCATGGCACCCAAGACAACAAGCCGTTAGATTCTACATACATCGTTCGGTGCCATCATGGAACATTGTTATGGATAAGAAGTAACATCCCTGAGCAACAGCTATTCTCAAAAAGTGATTTAACAAAGCAGTTGAAAGAGAGAAAACAGGTTGAATGAGGTGTATATGTCTAGAAATGATTATAATGCAGTAGCCACCGCTTGCTCACCCACCTGAAACAATCCTCAAAGCACGTAGTCATGTAATCCCAGAGGAAGTCTGAGCTCAGAGACGTGATCAGTAAATTCACAGTCTTGACAATCTCAGACGCGTTTTTGTTTTCTTTAATTGCGCTGAAAAAAACCCACACAAAAAACAGCATAAATTGGAAGAATGGCCAGGAAGCTATATAAACTGCGGTGGAAGACGATGAATATTTTCGCAACTTTTATTTCATTTTTTTTGTAAATGTACCTTATCAGCTGGCTGCCGGTCTGTCCGTAGCTCAGCTTGATGTCTGCCCCTAGCGCATCCTTACAATACGCGTAAAAGGCTCGGATCACTTCCAGAAATAAATCCCCCACTACAGGCGGACCTGAAAATAAACCAGAGTATAATGAGCACACCACTAGACTAGGTTTACTAACTATAAACGGGTAATAACAAAAATAAAACGTAGCACTGTACAATAGTTTTGACCGTTTAAAGCATGCAATCGCTAACAGTAAAATGCTATTATTAAACCCACCGGGGGCACCGCATGTGCACGCCGGCTCTTGCAGCGGCCCGAACAGGAGCTGACGGGTGGCGAACGTCATGCATTACATGACCCCGGGGTTGAAGACGGGCAGCGGCGCAGCGTGGTGAGGCAGGGGGGTTAGCGTGTGTATGTATGTATGTATGTATGTATGTGTGTGTGTGTATGCATACTGTAGAGTCAGAGTCAGTGTGTATGTAAATGTATAGTACCAGAGTTGGTATGTCTACTGTATTGTAGTGCCAGATTCACTGTGTGTGTGCATTGTGTATATATTTTATATATGCGTATTGTCACTGTGAAGTGTGGTGTTAGCATAAGTGTGTATGTCAGCATATAGTGTTAGGTTGTGTGTATCAGTGCATGGCATTAGCATGTGTGTACATGAGTGTCAGTATATGATATTAGCGTCTGTCTGTTACTGTATGCTGTCGGAGTGTGTAAGTGTATGTTGGTGTATGGCGTTAGCATGAGTGCATGCGCATGTCAGCGTATAGTGTTATTGTGTGTGTGTGTGTGTGTGTGTGTGTGTGTGTGTGTGTCAGGGGTGAGCCTAGGGTTAGTGGCACCTGGGGATGGAGAGGAGACTGATGGATGCACGCGGCACAGGGTCACGCACCATTCCAGGTACATTCATATTGCTTTGTTTGTTTAATAATGTACTAATTACCAACTTTACTGAATACGGAACTGATTTTTCTCCAATTATTTAATGAATTTATTTATGTAATATTTAACAATGATTAACTTTATTTACCAACAATTTGGTTTTAATGATTTGTATCATCTTATTAACTGGAATCATGTTTTCACTAATGCATCTATCAATTCTTTATTACACGGATTATCATTAATACATATTTGCCAAATATTTAATGTATCGATCAATACTTTATTAAAACTTCAGAGATCTAAACCTAATTTGTCGACCCCTGAGTTACAGGGTACAATATCAGTCTGCAGTCCCCCCTAAACACTGTGGCCTGTGTCCGGTTCGTGTACAGCCCTCAGGAAACTGTGGACATCCACTACTGTTCAAAAGTTTGGGGTCACTTTTCATGGGGGTGAAAACAAGGATATTTCTCGCTGTAACATTACTGCAAAAGCGTTTTCTAACGCTCAATTAGCCTTTTAAGCTTAAACTTGGATTAGCGAACACAACGCGCCATTGGAACACAGGGGTGATGGGAGTGATAAAGGGCCATTGGGACACAGGAGTGATGGGAGTGATAAAGGGCCACTGGAACACAGGAGTGATGGGAGTGATAAAGGGCCATTGGAACACAGGAGGTATGGGAGTGATAAAGGCCCTACAATAGTTACTTACAACACTGGCAACCTCTGCACTGTATTTTTGAATGGTAGTTTATATATCAATCCACATAAAAATGTTGAAACCATGACCCATGTTTTATAAACACTAGAGAGTCCAGCTTTGCTCTGTAACAACAGCGTGCTCTGTACCAAACAGGGGTCCTATTCTCTGACGGCTTGTGATGGCTCCATTACCTATCTCCGGCTTGTCCAGGAGACTGATGAGGATCCGGAAAGGCTTCAGGTAAACTTGTAGTCCTTGGTCAGGGTCTGAATGTGGGATATTCTGGTGTAATATCTGCATCAGAGCCTGCAGGGGGAGAAAATTGAAAATGAGAGAACAGCAGGACTAGTGCAGACACCTATTTAACAGTTACAGTTCGTAAAATTTAGTACATTATAATAAACAAAATCATTTGAAATGTAAAACTAGCATACAAGAGAAACAAAAATAATAATATGATGATAACCAGTTATCTGCTGGGTAACCATCACATAGGTGTCATTGATTAGTCAAGGGCTACTAATAGGTTATACCCGCTACAGGCAACTGCATTAAAGGGTTAAGGTCTATCTTAATATAATATATTGCTCAATGTTGGGCTAGAGCTGGATACATTTTCAATTGGACCCTAGGCAACCCAGGCCAACCTTACACCAAGATCAAATTAACGGGGGAGCACAAAGCGAGGATGTGCGGTACAAATTTGCTTGCTGCCACCTACGGTAGGACCCAACATAAGTAGAGTCCCAATTAGCTGTAAATGTTGGATAGCTTGATTACAGGAACACTCTAAATAATTAACATAGACGTGGAACCCTCCATGACGGAGGATCCCATGACGTTAGTATTGATAGAAATTATCAAACTCACCTGAACCAAAAAATCCTTTGAGTACTTCGCAAAAAAACTGTTACAGTATTCTTCATCCTCTGCGGATACTTTCAGCTGTGGCGCCACGAATCCCCCTTTGATATCAAACCCTGTAAAGTAAAAGTATTTGCCTTTATTGTCTACATTAGAACTTCTCGGTAGGGAAAAGGTCCGGCAATCAGTAAACTACAAATCCTATGTTGTTCTACCTTTCATGGCATCTCAGATCACTTTTGCCACAATGAACCTGGGAAGCAGGACCATCCTTGGTGGCCTGTCAATAATATAGGATTTGGGTCCTAATATCTTTCAATCAGAGGAGCCCAGAAGACAATTGCCCCTCTGACCGCCTAACAGTTGGAGCCTAACGTCCCATTGATCCAGCCATGTTTGGCTTACAACAGACTAAAACCTTACTGTGGACAAACCCACCATTCTATTTTTCGTAACCTGTATGAATAATAGCGGATGGAAAGTGGACTATGGGAAGCGGCAGTTGGGTTGGTGTTGGCCACAGACACATTTGCTGGGTAGTTTCAGTAACACATGATGGCATAATGGAACCTGTCAAAGCAGAGGGGATTGGGACCCCCTACATTTCACTTACCCAGCAGCCAGGCAAATAACCTCCTGTTCAGCGACATGTCCCTCCTGAGGACAGTTTGGATAGATGCCGACAGAATGCGAATGAAATCGGCTTCGAGAAGCAGGATCGGGCATTCACTGGGCACCTACACAAAGAAATAGCCAGTTTAGAGACACGTTACAGGCCCATTGATACAATGGCCAGTGAGCATACGTACCGACCATCAAGCGAATACTCAACTCGCAGAATAGGTTTGGGTGAGAAGGAACTAGGCTGGAATTTGGTGTTTCAGATCTGGACCCTGTTTTGATTCATCATCTTCTAGAGAGGAGTAGAAGCCCAATGCCCCCATTCCCTTAAAGCAGCCTAGGCAGAGGGTACTTTGTGGTTATCTTGGTGGCATAAGATACCCCGACAATACAAGCCTCAATTCACAGAATCGCTTGCAAGAAGCTCAGGTTAGGTATGTTCCTGGATCGATGATGCAAGACGTCTTACCGTAAAGTTGGTCGGCTTCTACGGCTCAAACCATCTTGTTAGGGGCAAGAAATTATTCTTAGCAACTTTCAAGACGCACAGCAAGCGTCTTCTACACAACACACACCACAGGTACCAACCAACAAACATCAGCACCAACTCAGAGCGTACCAGAGCTGCGTGGAACGGGAAGTAGAAGAGCAGAATCTCCAGCGTGTTCCTCTGCACGAGAACGTTCGAATCCATAACGGAGACGCAGAGAGCTTTAATCTGCAGACAGAAAGTACAATATAGTGTTACCGCGTACTATGAGGGAGGGGAAGACTACGCTTAGAAGAAAATAATTCTTGTCCTTGCATTCTTACAACGGTAGCTCCATGGCGAGGAGGAAGCCGTTGGGGTCCGCCGAGGTTCCTGGAACGCGTGCGCATTGTCATTTATATCACCCGACATACTTACAGCCAGCTGACTGTCGTTGCCCAGCATGTGGCTCTGTGCTTTGGCAGGTAGGTCTCTGTTGATGTGACTGACAACAAAAAGCGAGGCCGGGAGTCTGATGGAACTGTTGACCAGGACGCTGCCCCAGAGCGCGCCGTAGAACACCTCCTGTCCTTCCACCACGGCCAGCCTCTGGAGTAACATGTCCGTCCTCAGGAAGACAACAAAAAGATTTGCCTTGGAACACGTAGGATTTATACTGTAAGATTCTAACTGATGGATTGTCGAGGAGTGGGTGAGTTTGGAAATTTTATTTCATTTCATTAATTTATGTTTATAACGCAGGTTACTAAGCATCATTTTGCCCCCGCAGAGTGTTAAGCATGACGGCCGTGCTCGCAAGCTTATCATCGATCAATAAATAATGTGGACCCCATTCAGTTTATTACCTTTAAAACTCCATCTCGGATAGCTGTGCCGCATCACACGGAACCAACATAACCTCTATGAGGATAATCCTTTCCTATTTTGAGGAGGTAAACTGTCATCTTTTTTTGTTTTGACTGATAAATTGTAAGCTCTTCGGACCAGTGGCCTCTTCTCTTATTATACACGGATGTCTTGCGTGTTCATGTTACCGTTAATTTTGTATATTTGTTGATTTCATTGTTCATAACAATAATAGTGTTGATTAATAACTGATTAAGATCTCAGTCTTTACAGATTAGATCAGGCCCCCAACTCTTATACCAGGATCCTGCGCTTACCTCTCGTAAATTTCAGAGCCCTCTTCCAGTCCTGGGAGTAAGCCCGTGATGAAGGCCTGAAGGCTCGGCAGTAGCGATTTCTGAAGAGGAAGGAAATACGTCTCGTACAGACCTAGGAGCACCGGCCTCACGGACATGGCTGCGTGTGACAGCAGCGGGAACAATCCGGAACTTCAGGGAAAGGAGACACAAAACGTACATTAAAAAGGCAAACAATAAGTGACAACCGTTCATTCAACTTGAAACACTTAAAAACCTGGATTTCTTGCCTCTGGCCATAGGGCCTAGGGGTGAATTGTCAGATTCACATGATCATAGCTGGGGTTTTCTAACCATCAATTAGCCTTTTAAACTTAAACTTGGATCAGCGAACACAGCGTGCCATTGGAACACAGGATAAGTGATGGGAGTGATAAAGGGCCATTGGAACACAGGAGTGATGGGAGTGATAAAGGGCCATTGGGACACAGGAGTGATGGGAGTGATAAAGGGCCATTGGGACACAGGAGTGATGGGAGTGATAAAGGGACTCAGTACGCCTATGAAAAGATTCCATTAACAAAACAGCTGTTTCCAGCAATGATAGTCATTACAACATTAACCCCGTGTGCGCTGGATTTCCATTTTATGTTACTTTAACAGACATTTGCTTTTGTTTAAAAAAAAAAAAAAAAAAACACAACACAAAAATAGGGAAATTTCCAAGTGACCCCAAACTTTTGGACGGTAGTGTACGTGTACAGCATGTATATAAACGAATAAGATGGCGCTACATAAATTAAATAATATTTAAAAATTAATTAAAATAACAAATATCACACTTTAATCTGACTTTACTGTTTGGAGATTTTCAGGATGACACGATGGGAGTGACGCTTCCACGTACCAGTGACTGCTCATATACCGGCGAGCGACGGTACAGTGCCGTACTTCTCCTACCTGTAGAGGAAGAGATCTCTGGCCAGCCATTTCGTCCCGATGATTTTGAATATGATCTCGTAGGTCTCCAGGGCTTTGAGGTGCACGCCGCTGGGGAGAGCCGGGTGCAGACATTGCGCCAACCGCTTACTGATGATCAGACGCCTCGGAAGTAAACAGTACTTTAAATTGCTCTGCAAAGCCTGCGGGGATAGAAAGAGACAGCGACATGGAACAGACGTTTAAACATATAACCTGCACACATACTTATGTACAAACACGTGACAAGTGTGTCGATTGTAGACTGCAAAAATATAGTTTAATTACAAATAAGCCATCATCCAAAAATGCGGAATCTTTAAAGCTCTGTTTCCTAAACATTTTTTTTTTTTGGTTCCCTTTTAACAGCCGGACGCGACTCTCTACGCGCTGAGCGGGACACAAATATTCTGATGTCGAATGCCGATGAAACAATTTACACGCGTGTTACAAGCAACGCGTGACCATCAATCCTCTGCGGTTATGTATACGAGATTATGGTGCAGAAAAGGGCTCTATCACCTTAGCAGGGACATTCCATCGGCCGATACGACCAGTTTCCAGAACCGCTAGGACCGCTTTCTATTTATAACACTAACGCTTTAGGCAGCCCGTGGAATCTGAATTATTCTTTACGTTTCGATTACGTACCAAACAGAGAATATATGATTTTCTACTGGGGACTGATATGTCTCATGTATGTTATTGTTATTGTTCATTTCCTATGTTGACAAATTGAATGTTAGTGACTTTTCACCGCCCCCTATTGTAACAGCGCTACGGACTCTGTTGGTGCTCTATAAATAAAATGTAATGTAGTAACGGCTGGTCCCAGACCTGTTTGTATGTGAGGTTAAATACATACACATACGTGTTCAGCTCGCTGAATGTGAAGGGGAAACAGTGAATTCCCTACATGCCTCACACAATCTCCAAAGCACACAAAGGAGTGTGAAACAAAAACAGCTCAATAAAAAGCTTCTGTTTAGATAAGACCCGCAATTTCACCTTTAGACTTCCCTTCAATGTTATCACTCATTCTGCATCATATTAACCTTTGAATCCCAGACAGGGGACCAGCGTGTCACCCGCGTGAAGCCTATATGGTTAGCGTAAGGTCCTTAAGGTGCTGTTCCACTTAGACAAGAAAGTAAATTGCACTCCCTAGTATGTTAAGCAAATAAACCTCAGCAGATCCTTCTCATTGTATTATTTCCCTTTGTCATGTGCAACTTGGATACAAAAGTTTTGGGTTCAGCAGAGACTGTGGAAGAACCGGCCCAGGCGGACTCTGCTGCCATCCCGGGAGGGAGATCGCCCTCTTGGGTTATCGGCATACGTGGGAACTTCTGACCTCCGGCTACCAGGAGCCTGCCCTCACAGGACGCGGCCAGGACTGCCCACCGATGTCAGTAGGCGGTCCCATGATGTCGGTGGGCGGTTCCATGACATCATGGGTATTCCTACTGATGTCAGTGGGCGTTCCTGCTGACGTCACTGGAAACACCCTCATTTAAAGGGAAATGGGCATGGCGTGTCAAGACCCCGCTCCCACGACCCAGATAATTTGAGTCAAATGCGGATAGTCTCCAGGTATGGTTATCAGACTCCCCGGGGCGCTGACGCTCAGTGGGCCGGTTACATCTGATCTCCCCGCCCGGCTCATTTACAAGACGGAGGCTGTGCCGGCCTAGCACAGACACCATAGACTGTATTAAGACGTCATTTCCCGGTGTTCCAGGTCTTAATGCAGCGCAGCTCCTTTTAATGCGGTGAAGATGGCAGCCTCGGAGGGGGCAGCTGGGGGATCTGCCCCGGATCAGGTCTAGGGCAGCACCGAAGGTAAATACATCGCTGAGAACAACAGCTTCAAAACCGTCTGGATGATCTTCTACGCGTGCGTTACATACACAATAGTCTTGAGACTAAAGAAATTCATGGCCTCTGGTTAATCAATTTTCTATTTATCGCCTTAATTCAAGATATTGCTTAATTCATTCAACGTACATTCCGCCTATTAACTATTACGACTCATTTTACGGCACATTCGCAGACCTTCTATTGGCTGGCTTCACCATTACAGCCACCAATGAAACGGACCGTCTGCTAGAATATTTATTATTTTATGATTGGGCACAGTAACTAAGTACAGCTTCCAAAGTGACTGCCTGTATACACGGCTGTGTTTATATCTTAATATAATACACGACAGTCCATCCTCTCAGGATCAGCGACGCTGGTTATGTTTGCACTTTAATGCATATGATAGCTGAGAGGTCCCTTTCAATTTCCGTGATGGCCTCCTTGTAATTTCACGTTTGCCGTGCGGGGATGTCGTCGGCCAAACACACCTCCTTGCGTGCGATCCGCTTACCGACAGTCAGCCCCCCCTGAAATAAGTCAATGTTTTGGTCTACTTTATACAACACATGTAAAAGTGCTTACAGAGTATTTTTGTACGCGTTGCTCTCTTAGGGGGTCCCTTTAAACGGAGCGTGTGCTGTGAGTTCTCACGTGTGCCGTCACATCGCACTCAGGGTGCGGCTGTCAGAGCAAACATTCGGGAACCGGATGCGGAGCTGCTGCTAAATACACAACGGCAAGAACGCGGACTGTATCACAACGGGTCCTGACCGACGAAACACAGAGGGTCTGACGTACAGCGCCGCCGAATACATATAATATATAATATATTAATATATATATGAATGAATACTATGGGTTGGAAGGGAGATTATATTTGTCCAGGACAAGTTAAGCTCTTCATAGATACCTCCCTAACGGGTATAAAAAACCAACACCATTATTTCCTCTATAAATTTACTAAGTACGCTGCTATCCCCCTTTGAGATAATATATCCATTAGACGTGATGGTACATACGTGTGGGCCGCGCATGCAGGTGACCTACCCAATCAGACACAGAAGCTGCAGCAAGCGGAAGATAAGCAACATTCTCTGCTGCGCTGACACAGCCTCAGCGGTCAAAGAGACAGTCAGAGTTGACACAGAAGTTGCAGCTCTGTTGCTGCAGCTGCCTCCCTCCTCCATGGTCTGACATGTCTTGTCAATCAGCGCCAGGCCTCCTCGCCATGCGTGGGTTGTGAGAAAACTATTCGAAGTCTGGGTCGTTCCCCACAATATAAACATTTGATGCTAATTTGGATTTGTGATCAAAAATTCACTTTTTATTTCTTTTAAGGAGAACACAGATAGAAAGGGACGGGTTTTACATCCATCCATGTTTATTCCCCATGCATTTTGAGCAACATATCCCAGCTTCACCAGTGACTGCTCCCTGAGTCAGCCAGCCAATCAGGAGCATTAGCCCTGTGTGCATGCGCAGACACCACGCACGTGCACACTCTCAGTGGTTGGGCTCCATCATTAACACAGTGGCACCGAGTCTGTGTCGCTGGCATAGCGCGGGAATATCCAAGTATTTAGGTTAATGTGGGTGGAAGGGGGTTAGTGGCATTTAGTTGGGCGTTACTTCTGCCCCCTGGTGATGGAATCTCACCTAGTCGCACCCCAGTCCTCTGCCTCTCGAAGTACGGGGACAGAGGAGAACGTTAAAGAACATAGCAGGAGTATGGGGTTTATTCACTAAATGGAGCGTTGTGGTTTCAACTTCTTGGCTTTACTGTCCATTACGAAGGGCCAACACTGGAAGGTTTTTCCGCGTGAGGGGCTGAACTGGCCCTGTGTAATATATAGTTCAATGAGAGTAAAAAAAAAAAAGTCACTGATTTAACTAAACATTGTATGGGCTGTCTCGTGCGGGAGCCCCAGCGCTGTCTGAGAGTCAATGCATGTATGTGCAAAAAGGCCTCCCACTGGTTCTGACAGGGGTGCTTGCCTGCCAACGACCGGCTGCAAGTCTTTCTTTTGTGACAGATAAAGACAGCAAATTAAAGCAGTCACCTTTTTTGTAACCAAACGTCCGATACATTTCGAGAGTATCTAGAGAGAAAACCCCGACGTGTTGTGCTGGAACTCTGTATTGATACCAGGGACAGGGGTCTATTGTTAAACGACGGACTAACCGAAAGGTCAGCGTGACTCTCCAAATGTTTACCCAGAATGTTATTCGTACCGAGACGTCTCCTACAATAACCTCCATTCAGCGTTCACACCGCACAAGCAGGCCTTGGCATCCCGATGAAGAAGCAAACAGCGACAGAAAGCCAAGGTGGCATCACATTTATAATGAATACATGGCACAGGTAGGGGGTGAGCTCCCGCGTAATGCGGCCACATGAGATTCGATTTAAGAACATCGAAAACGCAAGACGAGAACAGGAGGCATTAGAGTGCGCGGGGGGGGGGGGTTACAAACAGGTTTTTGGGGTAAAATTTTGCGATTTTGCTACAAAGACAAGTCATCCATTTCTTATTGGACTTCAATGTTACAATCCACAGAACTCTGTCTACAGAGACCCTCCGTGGCACGCGAGTCCCCAGCCGCCTCGGTGACCTCTGTGCAAACCATCTGAAGAAGCAGCGCCATAAAATTACCGTATTGGCCCGAATATAGGCCGCACTTTTTTCCCCCACTTTAAGTCTTTAAAGTGGGGGTGCGGCCTATATTTGGGGTCTAGCGCCCGACGCCCGGGACATGCAGTTCCGGGCGCCGGGCAGGCAGCGGGGTTAGGATACAGATCCCCCGCAGCGGTGCAGGGGACCTGCATCCTACTGTCTGATCCGCTCAGACAGCATCCCCTCCCGGCACTTTCCACGGGGGGAGTACCGGCACGGGAGGTTGTCTAAGCGCATCGCACGGACGTTCACCGGCAGTGGCGATGCGCCGTTGCCGGTGAACATCCGCACGATGCATTTTAACCCCCCCCCCCGACTTACCAGAGCAGACTCCCGGGTGTCTTGCAGGGCCGGCGGAAGACATCTACGCAATACGCGTATACAACTTCCGGTGCCGGCACTTAATAGGAGCTCTTTCCTGCCACTGATTGGTTGCTTCAAGTAGCCAATATATGGCAAGAATAGTTGGATCACGGAGCAAGCGAGCAACTGCAGCCAGGGGGTATCTTTACCTGTGGGGCCGCTCTAGGCTCGATCCAAGGCGGCGAACCCCATCGGGTCGGCATACCGAAAGCAATAAAAGGAGCTGTGTGCCTTTAAGAAAGTGAGCACTTAACAGCGCAGAGTGGCCCTTGGCCTAGATCCACTGACTACAGCAGCAAGGCCGCAGCTTCTTGGTCGGTAATGTCCCTTTAAATGGTGTTTGGCATGTGACTCATTTATCCGTTGATCGGAAACAGCTTGAGGAATCACTCAAGTTTACTTAGTTTCAGAATCTTGTATCAGTTTTTTTATGGTAATAATTCTAATGCACCCTCCGCGTCATTCTATTTCGATGTAATTCTTTTCACATTTTTTGTGCATCGCTTTATTTTACCCCAGCCCACTAATAAAAACCTGCGCAGCCTGTACAATGCTTGGCTCTTTAAACTCATTGTAAAGGGATAGTGACAGCAAACGAGTTCACGTAGCCATTTATTCCAGCCGGTTAATGTCTTCACCGGCTATAGAATTTGGGCCACTAAGCCTGCAGCAGGAATTAACAGGTTAACCTGCTAGACGACAATGAACACCTTGATTGGGCACAGAGGTCAGACTAAAGTCACATAGCATGAAAACAAGCTGATCTGATAAAATATTTGGCATTAGTGCCTTTAAAACGATGCTTTTCTAATAAACCGGGTTGCGACCGATTAACGAGTCTGACGGCGGGGAGCAGCGGATGTGCTGGGAATTGGCATCGACTGAAAGAGCCGCACCCTGCGCGATCATCCAAAACCCACAACTCATTTCCAGAATCCGGATCGCACACAACGGGACGGAGCGAGCAAACGGATCACGGAGTAAAAACATCCCACGGGCCGGGCAGCCGACCCCATCCAACCGCGCAGAATAAACATGTATGTTTAGTGCTTAAAAAAGGAAACTCCACCATGTTTTTATTACTAGATCAAAATATTAAAATATTGTAATTTTTTTAATTTATTTTGGGTCTTCAGGATCTTCTACCCGCATCCCATATCCCCCCTTACAGGTACCCAGAGCAAGAGGTATTAGCATTGCGCTATATATTTATATATATATATATACACACACACACATACACACACACATACATATTTATAATAAAATACTAAATACTGAACACACTAAAAAGGTAAAGGAAATTAATGGACTCCAATGTATGTGCATTCCTTTAACCCTGTGCGTGCTGGCGGCCCAGGCGCGTTTCTCGCTACGGGAGGATATATATAAATGGCTTACAATTCACCTTGAGAAGCATTTATTTTTCTTAGGACGCGTTCAGCTATTCATAGATAATCATGCTATAGAAATAATCTCTAGGTAGAAAATAGACGTCACCACGTGGGCCAAACTGCTTTTGAGGGCTCAATCATTATAAAAGCCTTTTGTTTCAGGATAATAATGAAATAAATAAAAAGCTCTATAGACCGATGTAACATGTACTTGTCATACCTGTTCGGTTAGCGGTGATTAAGTCAGATCCAGCTTGGCATTAACTGATCGCTTATCTCAGGCCTTCAAGGTTCACACTCGCCGATTCTAATACCGTCTTATTCCAAGGTAAGAAGAGACAGCAGACGCGGCTCGTCACACAGAAACGCAAACACCCAACGCTAACAGGACGCTAACAGGATATAGGGGCAAGACCCAAATCTCACCCGAGATTATATATATATATATATATATATATATATATATCACAAACTCTAACGTCAGTGTGTGAGAACACACCATCCGCTGCCTTGCTGTTTCATACTACGCAGTTCAACGTGGTCAACGGCAATATACATCTCTTTAAAAAGAAAACATTCAAAATTAAACAGCTAGACGTACCTTATTTAGTTTGCCGAGTGAGGATATAAGATCTGCCCACTCGCTCGAAGACTCGAAGTTTCTCAGGGCTTTCTCGATCACCGAGGAATAATTGCGGTAGCGGTAATCCCCCAACAACTCTTGTTCCTCAGGGTCCATCTTTCATTCTTGCTTCAAACCCTAAAAAAAAAAACAGGTTAAGGTGGAAATAGAATTATTCAGTAATAATAAAAGCTCGTTACTTGACAAACTTATTATTATGTATTCACCCCCCCCCAAAAAAAAAATTTCTATACAGATTTTATAAGAAAGTAAGAAAAGCGTTGATATTACGGAAGTGGGGAGAGAGGACAAAGCGCTGTCTCTTTAAGAGAGGTTTAAACAGGATGTTGATGCATTCACTTCCTGCGGAGCTGGCTCCGCGATAACTCCGCCTATAAAGTGTTGCATTAAAACTAATTTGGGCGTTATAAATGATCTCCTAATCGCACGTAGTAAAAAGCTACTTAGTATAAGGTCCGGGGCAGAAGCAGGATGATTGCCCCCAGTAGCCCTATTCAGCTGTCTCTGTCAGCCCCCCCCCCCGCGGACTCTGAAGACGGACCGTCTAGGCTCCGCCTTTAACATTTATCTTCCAATAGCCGGGGGCATGTTTGTTTTATTGGGTGTGGTTGGAGGCGTGGCTAGGGGTGTGTATTATGAGCAATTTACATAAGGCATTTAGAGTAATAATTAGTTTTTTTTTTACACCAGGGGAACATATAAACCCGTTTCCATCTGTTATTGTTATTATACACATTATTTGGGGTGTTAGGGCTGCAGAACCCGGTGATACACTCGTACCCGGCTCCTAGAAGAGAGGGGCATCAGGGGAGGAAAAACGGGGAAAAAAAGATCTGGGTGCCAAGCAGGTTCTCGATGAACCAGTATAACAAGGTGTGGCTTTGCGGTGTCCGACCCAGTGTTCAAAGACAGATCTTTTTTTCAGATTAAAGTAGCAGAATTTCAGTTATTTGTCTTTTTTTTTTTTTTTTTTAATAAAACTAGTTCAAATAATGTATTATATTATATATATATATATATATATATATATATATATATATATATATATATATATAATAAATAATATACATTATTTACCGATATATATATATATATATATATATATATATATATATATATATATATATATATATATATATATATAATATACTTAAAAACAATAATTTTTTTTACGTGTACATGCAGTCAATTTCTCATTCTTCAGAAAGAAGTTCAAACAAAGTTGGGATGGGAGCAAATATTTGCTCTGAAGCTTGGGCAGGAATTGCCCCTGTAATCAATGTACGCAGCTTCACGCCGGGGAAATACCGTAATGCAGAGCACAGGGCGGCCCCTCGCTAAGAAACTCAACCAGGGATCTTAGAACTGGATGGTTTATGTACGTTGTGTAAACTGGGCTTTAACAGGTTTAAAGAGACTCGTGCGCATTCTTCCTGCCACTACGGCTGCTTTTGATTACAAATCCCATCATGCACAGGAATCCATCCAGAGCAACAAACTGCCTGTCCGTCTATTCACATAAGAGGTTAAAGTTCCTAAGGTGAAGAACAGGCGACGTACAGACAGATCTTCATATCAGATCAGAACACGGCCCACCTGTCTTTTTCAGGAGATAAATCTTAGGTTGATAGACAGCCGTCTGCTCCTGATTAATAATTAACCACATTTATAAGCGGATCTCTGTAATTCAGATCAATGCTGCGCAGTCTGCATGCTGTCAGAGGCTTAGATGTAATGTAAGAAAGTTTTATTCCATTTAGAGGGTTGTGGATGAGTGGAACAGCCTCCCAGCCATGGCTGGATTAAGGAGCAATTGTACTGGAAGAGCCGCTTCTCTGGTTTTCATGGCTCCAGCAACCCGTTTTTTCTTTGGGGATTTCTTTTGCTCAATATCTCTTTTCTCCATCTCACTTCTCACATTCCTCACTTTTTCCCTTTTTACTTGCTTGTCTGCCTTTTACGTTTCATCCTCCTAACTTCTATCCACACATGTTAGCAGCAGATCCTTTAAATCCTGTAAACTGCGAGGTGCGGCCCCCATGGACACGTCCGGGTGCCTCGTGTTCTCCAGGTGAACGACACACCTGGCCGTCCACGTGATGTAAAAGAAAACGTGATCAGAGCGGCCTCCTTCTTCCATGGCTCAGCGATCCGGTTCTTCTGCTCACGGGCCCATTGTAGGCGCTTTCGGCAGTGGTCGGGGGTCAGCGTGGGCTCCCTGACTGCTCTGCGGCTACGCGGCCCCCGTACACAACAAACTGCGACGCTCTGCGTGTTCTGTTGGATTCAACCACACGGGCCGGCCTCCCCCCCACGTGTATCAATGACCCGTGCATGACCCTGTCGCCGGTTCATCGCTTTTCCTTCCTTGGGCCACTTTTGCGAAATACCGACCCCTGCAGACCGGGTTATTCCTTCACCTGTCACAATGTTATGGCCGATCGGTGTATATACAGAAACACGCAGTATTACAGAGGAGGATGCAGCACTGGCCAATCATCCTCCCTCCCTGACACCGCGCAGGGAAGTGATGTCATTTCCGGGGGCGCAGTGTCAGGGAGGCGGGATGATTCCCGCACGTTGCGGGGCCCGATCGGATCACTGCTTTGTGGGACAGGCGAGAGGCATAGATCCATCAGAACGTCGTCCCCCGGAGCAATTGCTCCACCGTTAATCCAGCTCTGCTCCCAGCAGAAGTGGTAGAGGGTAATACAGTGAGGGGATTTAAACATGCGCGGGACAGACATACGGCTCCCGAATCTAATACGAGACCAACGACTGATTGAGGTCCGAGTCTTTAGATCGGGACAAATGGGCAACTGGTAAATATTCCTCACTAGAAGGCAGTCCAGACAATCTCCATAATGCGGCTGAAACGGAGAAGAGATCTCCGAGGGCCGGGAAGCGTCTTCACATCTCTGCCTATGTCGGCCCAATTCAACGTTTCAACCAAAGACTTCTTCTAATGGACATTTTAACGTCGTACATATTATAAAAGTTTAAAAACCCATTAAGTGCGCAGCCCCGGGGGAGGTCAGCTGTCACCCCAGGAGGAGGAGGTGAGCTGCAGCTCTGCAGCCGCAGCTTCTCCCTAAAGCAAGTGCTTTATTTATTACTTTTCTGTGCGTTATTTTGTGGTGACGCTGTCTGGGGTGTTATACTCTCCCTTTAATCATCGTAGGGTTAAAGCCACACGCAGTCCGCGGAAGCCGATGGGTGGTGAGCAGTCACTGAATGGCGGAATGTATTCTGGGTGATTCCTGCGTCCCCGGCTGGGACTGTAAACACGTCGCTTCCTACTGAAAACGATTGTTTAACAACCTGCCAGACACAAAGCGGCCACGGAACGGCCCAGCCGAGAATCCCCGGCCTACGGGGAGCTGTGACCTATAGAAGCCCCATAAAATACTCAGCCCCATAAAATACTCACGATGTTCTTTAATGTTCATTCTTTGTTGCACAGAAATGATTACCTCTGCGAATTTCCTGTCCTTATTGGGCCCTTACAAACATTGCCTTAACCAATCAACAATTAGCAACAGCTGAGATATATTGTAACGGGGAGGAATAATTATGCAGACGCACACATATAAGGTGGGTTACACGAACCCCTTCACATAGCTTTATTTTGTGGACAGAGCAATATATTGTAGAACTTGGGTAAAGCGCAGGACTCAACCAACCATGTCACCATGGCAACAAGAAATCGCTTCCAGCAGATGATGTAATTTCCCGGCACACAGATGTAAAAGAGCGTGTAAGAAGCCATCAAAATTAGAGGTAAAAACAAAAAGGGTATGTTAGCATGCGTGTGTATGAAAGTATGTTATTGTGTGTGTTAGTGTATATGTGTGTGAAAGTATGTTATTGTGTGTGTTAGTATGTGTGTGTATGAAAGTATGTTATTGTGCGTGTTAGTATGTGTGTGAAAGTATGTTATTGTGCGTGTTAGTGTATATGTGTGTGAAAGTATGTTATTGTGTGTGTTAGTATGTGTGTGTATGAAAGTATGTTATTGTGCGTGTTAGTATGTGTGTGTATGAAAGTATGTTATTGTGCGTGTATGCAAATATGTGACTGTATATAAGTATCTTACTGCATATGTTAGTATGTTAATGTGTGGGTTAGTATGTAACAGTGTGTGTTAGCGTGTGAAAGTATGTAAGTATGTGTATTATTTGTATCGTTGGAAAAAAGTGGCTCCTAAATCTCAACCAAATTAGTTGAAGACGGGAAAGCTGACATTTCTCTTCTACAGATATCCGATTCCCGTGTCACAGTCTGCTTGTGACGTTCGCAGCAGCCGGGCTGCCCCTCACACGCCACCAAATTCCCGAGCCACGGCCACCTCCGTGAGAAGCGTTATATGTCACAGCGACCCCACGTGTGACCTCACAATAATATATATTATAACATTATACGAAAAAGGGCATATAACACGGATATATACTACATAGAATAAACTATAGTATTATATACAGTTTACTAATATTTACTGTATAGAATAAATTAACTATATTATTATATATATATTATACCGATATTTACTATATAGGCTTATTTAACTATAGTATTATATATGTTATACTGATATTTACTGTACAGTGTAAATAGGTTAACGCACCCTTAAATTTCATCAGATAAATTAATGTGTCGCAAACATTTGAGAGATCATAATCTAAAACTAGAAAATCAGAGGCTTAGATGTAATGTAAGAAAGGTTTCCTTTACTGAGAGTGTAGTAGATAAATGGAACAACCTTCCAGCAGAAGTGGTAGAGGCTAATACCGGTACAATAAGGGAATTTACACAGGCATGGGATCGGCATTGGGGTCTGAATGTTTCAGATCTGCTTTCGATTTCTATGTGTCTGTTTCAAGGTTCTTGAAGAATTACACGTAATAAATACAATCCCCCGCACTTGGGAAATGATCGAATTCCGTATTTATTATGATAAAGAGGAAGAGTGAGAGAAGAAAGCAGATCCCTGTTCTCTTTATGGCCACAGAGGAAGCAGAACTTTTATTTGAATACAAACAGGGTAGAGATGAGCAGCGAAGCCGCAGAGACTCGCTTTTATCACATTCCTAATACCGCCTGTCTGAAGCTAGCAGGTCATTCCAGGCCGCCAAGAGCTTCTGCAGCAGCCGCACGCTCTGGGTTCAGCATGTCGGTGTATGTAGCAGGGCAGGTATGCTTTCCAGCCGTGTGGGGGTTAATGAACCAAACATTATTTACCCCCCAGGCTCACGCATTTACCTCCAGGCCAAGTAGTGCATGCAGATTCAGTACAGAGAGCATGCATGCCGCACATACATGAAGGTTATTACACGGGGCCGACGCGCTGGAGACGCAGTAAGGGCGCTAATCGTGTATTTTAGGGTAATTCATTGTATTTATTCTCATTAATGTATTCTTGTAACTGGGGCAATTGCCGCCTTCTGGGAGGACTACGATTTCCATTGCTCACAGCCAGGCGAGCGAGCCTTGGGTGATGGGAGTTGCACGCTATTTGTTGGAGGCCCATCCAGGTTGGTTAGTAGAGCAGTAGTGAGCGAATGGCCACCTGTTCCCCGGCGGGGCTACTGGGGGCACGATTGGGCCGCCATGCAGACCCCATGATTAACCCGGTGCAGCAGCTATACAAGGAGGAAGCAACTATTGGGCAACCGCACTCCCAGCACTACCATTCCAATCACCCTCAGACAAGTGATGTCAGCTCTCAGGGCATGTGAATAAAGCTACAGGCATGCAACTCCCATCACTCTCATCTATGTTGACAGGTTCTCAATGTCCTCAGCCCTCAGCACAGCTTTCAGTGAAACATGTCACTGAGTGAGCCACCTGGGCTAATGCTCCTGCTGGATGATGGGGAAACCACATGAGTCCCCCAGCCAGTGGTGATGCAGGAGTCATCACTAGTACAGGTGCCCCAGCAGAGCTCTATGACACCCCAGAAATGCCCTGTATAGTGAATACCCGCGCGTTACACCCACCTGCTCAGCCGGCTCCAGTCAGCGCATCCCCTCCTCGTCACCCCGGTCTGTCAGAGCTCGAATCCGGGCACCGCCGCTCTGCTCTGACACCACAGCAGCCTGACAGTGCGGGGCAGAGTCCGGAAACCACCACCAGCGCGGTAGGCGGGGGTGAATGGACTAAGATTATCGCGGGGGAATAGGCAGTGCTACAACCTGCTACACACTGTATGCACTCAAAGCATTTCAGATTCTATTCTAACCGAGAACAACACCAGGTAAGGCACTGCTACAGAGTAATGGAAAATGTTTTGTGATGGCTCCCCCCATGGACCATATGGTACAGTCCAGCTGCGGACTGGCTGGTTCGTCTGGTTCTCATGCTGGTGATGTCACCCAGTTTAACCTCTTCTTCCCCAGAGCCCAGATAGAAGTGCGCGTACTCACATTATGATGGGCCCGATGTGTTAACTCCTTCATATCAAGCAGTAGAGGGGTTTACACGCTGGATTCAGTATATATTTTACACACATTAAGGGGCAGATGAGGTGATGTAAGGGTTAATATTGATGAATAAAACCAATTTTTGGTCTGCTTTATTTAAGGCCAAATTATTATGATCACTGCTCTGTATAACGGGCCAGCAGGACGTAATGATTTGGATTTACACAAACAGCGCACGAGTAAGGCCCGGGTCAAAGAGCTTACACCCAAACGTAGAATTTGTTGGCAGATATTGAAACCCATTGGGCCTGTCTAGTCTGCCCCAGTGTTACATTC
This sequence comes from Spea bombifrons, assembly GCF_027358695.1. Lineage (NCBI taxonomy): Eukaryota > Metazoa > Chordata > Amphibia > Anura > Pelobatidae > Spea > Spea bombifrons. The sequence goes on from NC_071088.1 coordinate 8,150,021, forward strand.
TAGATGGTAATAAACCTATCCCAGGCAAATTCTCTCACTGTATTAGCATCTACCACTTCTGCTGGGAGTTTGTTCCACTTACCTGCCACTCCCTGAGTAAAGTAAAACTTGCTTACATTACAAGACAAGCTCACTACAGCTTTTATGCAATTATCAAACGACAGAAGGTGGGCGCGTGGGTCTGGTGAACCAAAGGGGTCTTTATTGTTTAAGGGACATTATGAGGGCAGTCATGTTACGAACACGCTCTAATGAAGAGAAATCTCCTGCGGCAGCCGCAGGGGTAATTGCGGACGCTCGGACTCCATTTCTGTAGCATGATCGGTGTTTGCGGAGGGTGCTTTTCACTTCCTGTCATGTGACAGGGTCAGGTGGTAAGAATGTGGTTCTGTAATAACTCGTCGCAGTCAGTAAGTGTACGCTGTCAGTAGAAATGTAAGGCTCAGAGTCACCGCATTCCCGCAGCCTGCAGTCACGGGAGCAGAGATACTCTGCGCAGGCAGGAGCGTAAATGCGCGTGCGTCGCAGGCAGGGGGTATGCAGTTACGTGGGGAGCCTCTGTATCCATGCATGCGGCTGCGTAGTTGTGTGCGGCTGCGTAGTTGTGTGCGGCTGTGTGTATGCATACATAGATATTGCCTCTTTCCTTGTGCTGTTGCTGTGTTAAGCTCTACATGGACACAAAGAGGGGTCTATTCACTAAAGAGTGCGTCTACGTTTCATATCACTATGCATCATCGAGCCCACACAATGGGCTTCTCCTGTAGAAGAGCTGAGTTGGCCCCGCATAACTCTTGATTTAGCGATGCATTATTTTAAGGGGAGTTCCTGTTGCCCCAGGATCCTACATGATCATTATTCACCATCCTCAGCTGTGGGTCTGAACATTATTATCAACCTTAAAGGGCGTTTAATGTCCCTGAGACCCCCTCTATAGAAGAATGCATATTAAAGTCCTCTGTGTGAAACCTTATCCTTCTGTAAGAAAAGAAAAGAAAACACCTGATCTAGAAGTTGCAGCCCTGCAGCTGCAGCTGCCCTCCTCCTCCATGGTCTGACAATTCTTGTCGCTGAAATCAATAGCAGCTGAACAGACCTCTGCCCACAGGGTTCAGAGCTGGTAAGTGTATCACGTGCGCGGAGATGTGACACCCGAGGTGATGTAGCACCACCTATGGATACCACTTATGGTGTACTGTGCCGGCACTCACTTTTGGCACCCTCAAGTATCTGATTTCCATAGTTTAAAAGAGGAATTTTACTAAATTAAAATCATTCTCCCGTTTGTCACCAGTATCAGGGAAGTAAATTAGGTGAACCGTCTCCTAGTGCTATTTGTCAGGCTTGTAAATAATGAAATACCAGCCCCGTATTTTACACCATTAGTGTGTACACAGCTTATATACCCCCCCACCATCTGCCCCCCACCACCTTCATCATACCTTCACAACATCATTATACCCCCCATACATATTTCCCTGGTAAATTAAAAGATTTTTCAAACCATTTGTCACCATGCAAAGTTATTACCTTTAATCGAACCAACAGACACAGTATCCTCAACCAAAGACATGCATTCCAACATACACATTACACATCTCAGCCACACACACCACATTCAGCCATACACACCACATTCAGCCATACACGCACATACACACCACATTCAGCCATACACACACATATAAACCACATTCAGCCATGTACACGCATACACACCACATTCAGCCATACACGCGCATACACACCACATTCAGCCATACACACACATACACACCACATTCAGCCATACACACCACATACACACCACATTCAGCCATACACACACATACACACCACAGGCTGGACTCAACATCAGCATTTAAGATTGTATACTTTATTGTGCACTTTAGTGAGGTGTGACAGCCAGGAATAAGTTAAAGCATGGATTTGGTATGGATAAAGTCACTCAATATTAGACTTGGGCATTCTGACTTGTACAAATATGAATTTGAATGAAATTAGCCCGAACAAAACAAACAGAAGCAGAGAGTCCCAAATTTCCATTTGCATTTCTTTTCTTTTTTTTTTTACTTTCATTCATGCTTACGCACTTTCCCTTACACCCACTTTTTCACTTTCATTCACTCTCTAATGCTCACTCTCTCTCTCAATGTCTCCCCACCCTCTTTGAATTCATGCACCTCTTCTTGACTGCTGCAACTCAGTCTTACATGGTCTTCCTCATACCCCTCTTGCCCCCTTACAATCCATAATAAATGCTGCTGCCAGGGTTATCTTCCTAACCCATCCTTCCACTAACAGCACCCCCCCATAATCTGTTATAATCTGTTCACTTGCTGCTCTCTGTACATACTTACTCTGTCCCTCCACTCCTCTGATGATCTTCACCTCTGCTCAGCTCTTTTCCAGTCATGCTTGTATTCTTGCTTTCCTATCCATTAGATTGCCCAGACTTGCCATGTCAGACTCTCCTATAGTCTCCATCCTAAAAACAATCCCTTGAGACCATCTTCTTAAGGAAAATCAATCAACTGAAAGCTTAACTCCCCTCCTTCCTCCAACTACAGCCTCACTCTTGCTGTCGAGTGTCTCCTCAGCTAGTCTATTGATATAATTTATTTTAGCCATCTTTACACTCAGATATAGTTGTGTGGCTGGTCCACCTCGTTCTACATTCACAAGGTCCACCCCACCATGATCTGAGGTCTTCACAGGCCACGAGCACCGGATCTCTTCACTTTCACAACAAAATACTAACCTATCGTATATATCAGCTGAAAAGAAACAAAGTAAAGGGGTGCTTTATATAGAGATATATTGTTTCAATGGGCTTCAAAGAGTTTACAGTGACTGTCCTTGAAATAAATGGCTCATTGACATTTACAAAGCAAATCAAATATGCAAAAAACATTGGCAACCAACACTTCAAACACCGATTATTAAAAAGGTTTGAAAGAATATTCACCGTCGGCACTGAGAACTTTTTTGGAAACAAATCAAGATACTTTTATTTCCCAGTTGAACTAACAGAGGTATCTCAACTGATTTATAACCCCCTTACCCAGGAATTTCACAGTCAAATGCATGATTTTGTCACCAATATTTATCAATGAATATGATAAGAAACAAATATAATAATAATTAAAACACACTGCGTGCCAGCACAGTCACTTGCCTAATTTTGTCCCAAATTTTTTGTTTTGTGTTGACCAAAAACTAGTGAAAAAGTAAAAAAAACCCTAAAACTAAACTGCGCATTTAACGCATTCTCTGACGTCTTGAAGGCTGACGCAACATTCTGAACACTTTAACTAGTTGACTTCTTTATGCATTATGAAGAACTAACTATGTGTGAATATAAATAAATAATAAAAGGTTCATAGGGGGAGGACGGACATAATTCATAGGGCAAAAACTTTCAGCCATTTTTAAAAATGGGACTTTTTTGCCCCCCTGGAAACGTTTATGAAGACAGCTGCTCCTGCGTAGGGTTTCACGATGGTAACAACGCATTACATGACTTTCGTGTCGTAACATTTCGAAGTTGATGTTTTTATCATTTAATCAGCGAGTGGATCTTTGATATTTCCGCATTACTGAAGCAATAGACGAGTAGTGAAGTATTTGCGAGAACTTCAGCAGGAAGAAACTCGACTTTTCACCTGGCTGCATCAACGCATGGAACTGAAAAATGTAGTGAATATATTGTTTACTAAGAAAATATAATAGCGATATTAATAATTAGATTGTAAGCTTGCGAGCTGGGTTTACCCTATTTAAATAAAAGATAATAATAATAATAAATCCCTAATTTCTTCTCTACCAGCAGATGGCGCTATTAGACTTTATGTTTTGTTGCAATCAGTCAAAATCCTCAGTTAGTTATCCCAAATGCTTGAAACACGGGGGTTCACGGACCGGACGCTCTTTTTATGGGCAAAGCCGCTTTTGGCCAGGTTGGGTTTTATGCCGGGGATCGGGCCCTTTCGTACCCGTATGGTAATTTGAGTGGCCCAATGGATTTTAACCCCTCGGAATCCTTAGCGACTTCAAATGCTTAGAACCTGGGGGTTGGCACACTTGGCACCAGTATATCTTGTTTGTAATCAGTTTAATGACATAATAAATCCCAATAAATCCCAGCAGAATGCTCTTTTCTACCGCCCGCCATGATGATGATTTATTTCACTTGGTAAGTCACTGTGACTAAGCTTTTTTTTTCTTTCATGTTGTGATGTTAAACACATCACTGACTTGTTACAAAATAATACAAGTGATTGTAGAAACACTGATATTTACATTCTTAGATGTATACATTCTACCTGCCTCTTGTGTTTTAGCCATGTAGGCCACCATTATTGTTATTTATTGATTTATATAGGGCCATCGTATGGGTACAATGGTTAAACAGGACACAGTAAGTAGTGTATAACATAACAATAAGGAGTTATAGAAGCAAAAGTTCAGGAGGGCTCTGCTCAAACGTGTGTGCAATCTAGAAATAGTTGGCGGTATGTTACACATGTGGTAAAGGTGCCACCGGTCACATAAGTGTTTCGAGTTATTATTTAAATAAATAATTATATTCTGGAGTGATATTGAAAAAGTTGAGCTGGAGGTAGGTGGAAGGAAAAGAGTTAGCCTTTCAGTGGATAGGTGTCCCTGGGGCAGAGGGTCTTGCGGGATTTTTTGAAGGGCGGGGAGAGATGGAGAAGCTGAGGAAGAGCGTTCCATTGGATGGAAGCAGCCCTTGGGAAGTCTTGTTGACAGAGCCTCCCTGTCCATGGGACGCAGGCGGCACTTTGACAGGAGACAAGACACGTTGTTTCTGGATAGATTTGTGGAGAAGGAGAAGCGTTTCTGCGCCTCTCTTTCTCTGTGAATCTGCTTTACTCTCCCGCACGTCTGCAAAAAAGCAGAGCCACGTGGACGCTCTCTCCTCCGTTCCTCCAATCGGAGCAGACGCTGTGACATTAGCTCCGCCCTTTTGCAGAAGTGCATCGGGAGCAGTGACATGCTGGTGGAGCGAGAATCGGGGAGGCAGGAACGTAGTGGGGTCACATAATGTGAGGTTACCCTGCTGTTAAATACGAGGCTGCTCACAGCCACAGGGAAAGCTGTGGTTAAGGTAAGAGTGTGAGTGAGGGAGTAAGCATGAGTGGATGTGTATGAACATGGATGTGTATGAGTAAATTTGTCAGCATGGATGTGTATGTGTAAGCGTGTATAAGCATGGATGTTGTGACAAACCCTATAGCATGAGGGCCATACATGTCACTTTTAGGGGTCCTAAGCACAGTCCTCTAGGGCAATCAGAGTCAGGAACAGCAGCTTTGAACAAAACAGCACTTTATTCTTAATTGCTGAAACCCCAAAAACCAAATCATAAAAATAAAACCTAGCTCCCAATTGGAGCCCTCTCTAACTTAACTATGCTGGTCTAGACTGACCAGCCTAATCACCCACTAACCCAACCTCCCAGCCAGACCCAGCTACGCCAGGCTCTGGAAAACCTCCCCCAGACAGCACACAAAATGTCCAGGCAGGTATTGCCTCACTTGGCTCAGGGATTGTCTTCTTCAGGGCCTCTCCTTGCCCTGGGAGCACAGGGAACTTCCTCTTCCCCCAACAGTCTCTCTGAGTATCAGGCTCCAGGGGTTTTTAATGTCCAGCACCTGTGCCTAATGCCGGCCCCATAGGAATCCCGGACCGGATCCTGTGGACTTCTTGCCTCCTGGAAAACCTGGCATGGAATTTCCACAAAATGGGGAAGTGGAGCATTGGCCCACCCTGCTCTCCAATTGCTCCACCCCAGGGACCCATATGTATAATCTGCATAGCAGCTGTACCCAGATGCCATGCCAATCAACTCCCTGGGGTTCACAGTCTCACAATGTGTAAATATTGCTGTGTGAGCATGGAATATACACCATTAGCTACAACTTTTTGCCTTATGTCACTCAACCATTGTCTTATCCATTCAACTATTCTGGCATCCAAAGCCAAAGACTGCAGGCATGATCAACAGTTCTACCCTGGTCTATTATCTTAGTTACCCAGTTAAAAAAAAAATGTAGTCAGTTTGACAAGATCTTCCTGTAGTAAACCTGTGCCGTTCCTGATCATGCAAACCCTTTACTTCCAGATAACCAACAATTCTTTCCTTTAATTTGGCAACTACTGACCTAAGACTTACTGGTCTAAAGTTGGCCGAGTCTTCCCTACTACCTTTATTTGTGCAGTGGTACTGCGGTTGCCAGCTTTCAGTCTTCTGGAACTACTCATGTCATTAGTGTCTGGTAGTGGTTTTGCCAGGACACGTTGAAGCTCTTTTAATAATTTTGGGTGTATCCCATCACTTCCCAAAGATTTGTCTGTTTTTACTTTGGAGAGTTCAACAAGAACGTATTCCTCTGTAAATGCATCTATGTTACATGTCACACTATTTCTCCTTGCTAACAAGGATCCTTCATCTTCATCTTCATCTGTAAAATAGAAGTATTTATTTAAACAGTCGACTAGATCTTTAACCTCATTTATAAAATTACCTTCATTTGTCTTTAGTTTTATTATTTCTGGGTAACGTTTTATTGTAGATATAGACTCATGAAATACAGTGGCCTCTAGCTTGGTCTTTAAGCGTGATTAAGAAGTTCCTATACATTCATTAAAGCGGCCACTTCTTGTGCTGTTCCTGTACAGGCGCATGCAGCTCATCCGGGTATACTTTATACAGCGCAGAATATTATTTTTCATGGTCCATCAGGACTCTTGCATGCGCGCAGTGGCAGCTGGAGTCCTGTTTTATGCCAAGTCATCGTGATTACACGGTTTACACTGTTAAAGAGACAGGGTCAGCACAGATGCTAAATCAGTGTAAAACTGTGATTAGACATTGCATTGTATTGTATTTACAAAAGTGTTGCACATGAATTATATGAATGGAGCCCTGTCATGCCACGGCATGAGTAACTGGAGCTTGGTACTGAATGGGTTAAGGGATTTGAGGCTAAGTCCAGTAACATTTGTTCACACCTTTCCTTTTGGAGCCAGAACCCAAAATAAAACTTGATTACCCCATGCTGGGTATTGTCACCTTGGACAGGAAGGGATTCCTGTGGAAGAGTGAAGGGCCAGACATGCTGGCTACATCTCCCTGGGGTGTGGAGACAGGGTATCAATAGACACAGGGTACAATTATTAAATGTATAATGTCCAAAATACGATGAGTACATAACCTTTGGGCCCTATCGTACATTGCATCCTTATGCCTGTGATGTGCTGGTTTCAGGGAGACCAAACACGCCATGCAGGCCTGACCATAACAAGTGTTATGCGAATGTGTTCTTGTGCTAACTGATACAGGTGTGGAGTTTGGTATGAAAATGATCACTAGGACTGGAGAATTATGATGATCCTGGTGTCATAATTATGCCAAGCTCAGCCAGCGTCATATTACATATTTTCTGATCCCAGACCAAAGTTGAGAAGATATAACCCCGCCTTCAGAAGGTCATAGTTCTGAACCCCCTACTCCCATCACCTTGCTCAGGTAACAGGAAAAGGGCGGTCTTGGGGGGGGGAATAAAAAGGTGGGCAATTGGTAATGGAGGGAGAGCCTGTTTTTACCATCACAGAGACAACATCAAGGCTCCAAGGAAGTATGGTATGATACGGTTTTGTCCCTTTTATTTTCTACTGTTTTGTACTTGTACTATTGTCTAAGTCTATGTCTCTTTTTATATGCATTTTTGTATAACAGCACTGTGACCCATTTTATGCTCAGATTAAACATTTTTAATCAGTTCTGTCTTTGTTCTCTAATCGAATTCAGCCTGGAGATAGCCTTTTGTATACATATAGATATGTCACGTTACTAAGCGGTTAACTATATAAATATCAGTTTGGGGATTGTGTAGTTATCGCAGTCAGATTGTTTTTGGGTAACCTAAGACGCCCGGTTTTAAAGTTCTTGGTGGTGGCAGCGTGTTTTACACTGGGAGTTTTGGGGTGACTGGTTGGGGTTGGTGGTGGTTGCTTGGTGCCCTGCGGGGAAAGTGACCAAACGCGCCAGGAGTCTGGTTGCCGTTTGACCCTTGTTACGCCCGTACTCCCATGTCGCGGCTCGGCCGATAGCCCTGTCCGTGACAAGCCCCATTGTTTATTAACCTGCTGAGGGGATCACATCTCCCCCAATAACTGAATTACCCTCTATGCACAATATACACCCCCCAGCTCAGACAGCAAACACAGTGGAAAAGAAACACAGAATCAGACGGCCCGTCTAGACTGCCTATTTCTCCTGCAGTAAAGACTCGGACCTTGGTCTCATCTGATTCCGGATAGCTTTATGCCTCTCCCATGCATGTGAAAATCCCCCCGCTGTTGTCAACCCTACAGGGAGGCTGTTTTACTTATCTACCACCCACTCAGTAAAACTCCCTTACATTACATCTAATCCTGTGCATTGTCACCCACGTTAGCGTGTGAGTGTATCTGGCAACTTGAAGGCTAATGTCCGATACTGGTTTTATCAACGACACCGTCCAGCGTGACAAATACCGAGCAAGCACAAGTCCGAACAGATTATATTTATTCAGAAGCAAATGAATTAATTTCTAAATAAAATATAAAAACTAGCTTAACAACAAGTGCTGTTATATTTTAACATAGAGGCATTTTATTAGAAACCGTCCAGTTGGTGCAGAACCACAATAATCACCAAGCATTCTAAAAAGGAAGGGCCAATGTGCTTTTTGCAGGCTGCACATGGGTAACCCGACAGCCTCCTGGCGGCTAGGCACAATCGAAAGGCTCTGTGATAGATTTTTTTGGTAGATGTTACCATTTCACTACTTTCTTCTCACTAACCAGCTCCCCGTGAGGTGAAGTTACATCTGGTGGAAGCAGAGCCAGATACACTGGTGTCTCCGCACCTTCGTCTGGCGACTTGGTGGCATTAGGACCAGCCATATCGGTCCTCACCCACCCTGGACAGCAGGCATTTAGCAAAATTCCATCTTCTTTTCTTGTCTCACTTAAGAGCCTGGCCTGGATCCTTGACAGCACAGTCACTCCGATTTTGGACACTCCATAAGCAGAGTTTGGCCAGCCTTCTTTTTGGTGGATATCTTGCTTGGCTTCTTCTACAAACTTCTCCATGAGCTTCACCAGTTCCTCCTCTGTGATAGAGTCACTTCGGAACACCTCCTGTAGCTTCGGGCTGCAGCGGCCTAAGGAACTGAAGCTAACCATGCTGGATACATTGACGACTCTCCCTGTTGAATCAGAAGACAAGCAGTTACTAATGGTGTTCCTCTAGAAGATAAAACATTAAGCTCTAGCATAAAGAAGAACCTTAAACAAATCAATTGTTTTTGTGAACCCTCTCGGACACTCTAGAGACAGCAATGAGAGGGGAAAAACCCAATCAGTTACAAACCATGGCATATATGTGTATAACTCTTACAAACAAGTTACATTGTGACCAGGAGATAATCTCAAACAATTTTGATCTCACAGGCCTGAAGTCCGAGCAGAACCTCTCTGTGAGATCTCTACCACCTGTTATCACACTCCCCGTAATAAAGCACCTACCGTGCGGCTTGATCAGCGGCAGCAATTCATTGCATGCGTCTCTAGTCGCAAAGAAGTTGGTTTTCATGGTGACTTCAGCTTGGATGCCGAATGGGGTGGTGTCAGCAGCTATCAACATAAAGATACGGGGGTTATTAGAAGGTTCCACCAGCCACATCATAGAGATACAGTGTGCAGATCCGGTGAAGGCTGTCCAAACAGTCTCCGGATCAGGTTATGAGTACAAAGCATAAAACATTGCCAAGTGATACAGTTCTCTCCACCTTAATCATCGAGGACACAACGATCTCATTTGTTATAAAAAGCAAAGCACTCAAACGTTCTTATTGGAATACAGGGATGCAGTTGGTTTGTTTCAAACAAAATGAACAAACATTCTAGAACAAGGCTGTTAGCCCTCTGAGCCGGCTCCGTGGAAATGGCTATTTGACTTCATCTAGGGCTCCCACTGACATCTTCCACTTTCCACTGTGCCGTTTTCAGCGCAACAAATTGTAAGCTTGTGAGCCGGGCTCTCTCTACCTAATGTATTGGTTTGTCTTAGTCTGTCAATTCTCGTCTTGTCATATATGTATTGTATTAAGCACTGCGTAAATTGCCGACGCTATATAAAGAAAAGATAATAATGTGCCATATGAGCCCCAGCCTATGGCCGATAGACTGATGTTATTCCACAAATGGCCACAAGGGGCATTAATCCCGGGTTTCTTCTTAGGGCTATCCAAGCAGAACCTATGGCCAATGTGCATAAAACTTGCGGAGGTTCAGGTTCACAGCCATTTAAACTTACGGCTGCTATATGTACATTTTTTAGATGCCATTGTGGGGAGATTTGTCTCCTTTGATTCTACAATCAGAGAAGACAAGAAATACCGGTTGCTGTAGGAATTACAGATGAATCTGTGCTTTCGTTGTGAAGCATGAAAAAATCCAAGCAACATTTTAAAGTTATATTTGTTTGCATTTATGCAACACAAAAGTACATTTTGTTTGGGAGGCAAAAAAAAAAAAAAAAAAAAAGTTTAAGTTGTGAAGTATACCAAGTTCAATCACATTGATGATAAAGAAGGCAGCAAAACCCCCATATCGACCGATTTCCAGTTCTCCTTCCTGACGCCAAAATGCCAACCCATGCCTTTATGGCCAGGGGCCGTCCGATGACGTACGCGGGGCCGCAAATTACCTTAGACTCGCGTGGTGCGTGGCTGGGCATTTCCGGCCAGTGGCTGAGCTGCAAAAAAAGTATTTGCCTTCTCTATTTCTTCTATTTGTTCGTATTCGTCACATTTAAATGTTGCAGATCAAACCAATTTTTTAACATTAGACAACCCGAGTAAACACAAAATGCAGTTTTCAAGGGACGATTTTCCGTATATATTACTAAATCAGCCAAATGTTACCGATAATCTGCCTCCAGAAAAGCCTTATGCCCCCCCATAACATTTGCCAGTGCTTCTGACTCCTTGGTGTCTGGTGGGGGCAATCGGGTGGCACCAACACCGGGGCTTCTATGACCGAGCACCGGAAGGTCATGTGACGCCAGCACTCCATCACAGAAGCCCCGGTGGAAGTGCCAGCAGTAGGTAAAATCATCACAATGACTCGGGGCTGGACTTTAAGGCCAGCGGTCGATTGATGATGGTTGCAGCCGCTACATCTTATGTGCTCCAGGACTATCCTGGCGTGCCAGATGTGACTACACACATGTATGTTATGCACCACAGCAAAGGCTCCACCCCGTCCCCAAACAGGATTTGGGATTTCAATTCCCAGAACTCACCGAGGGTTATAAAGGTACATTTCTGGAAAATGTGTCTGCAAGGCCCTGTATAATGCATAATTCAATCTCACTTACCTATGCATTATGCAGGGCTACGCGAGATATTCCTGGAGCAAAGGTTGAATAGGGTTGTCCCTTCAGAATGTAAAATAAGGTCATTAATAAAAACTGCAACTCTCCTGCCAACTTTGTAAGTTCAAATTGTTATGCAACACATTGTTACACCCCGTTTACCCGTTACACCCCGGTTACCCGCTGCACAGCGCTAAGGAGGATGATGATGCGATATTTATATTTTATCATTATTGTTGTATTTAGAGTTAAATTTCAATGAGGCCATAAGGGATCTACAGTAAATTAAATCTAAACAAAGAATTGGTGTGGGGGGGGGGCTTACATTTGAAGTATAAGTAAAAAGTATGAATTTTAAGAAAAATACATAGCAGTATTAACCCTCTGCATGCTGCCTCCAATCCACTGGTTAACCCCTTATACACCAGCACACTATATTGACACTTAGCATGCTGCCCAGTATATAGGTCTTGCCCAGGCTCGTAGGGCCCCTCACTCACTTTTAAATGCAATGCCGGCATTGTTGATGAGCACATCCAGCCCTCCGTACTTCTGCTTCAGGAAGTCCCTGAGAGCCCGGATACTCTGCAGGTCATTGATGTCCAGCTGGTGGAAGTGAGGGGACAACCCTTCCTTCTCCTGCAGGGCCTTGACAGCTTCTTGCCCCAGCTTGGGGTCCCTGGCTGTCAGATACACATCTCCCTTAAACTGCTTACATAAAGCCCTGACTACCGCCAGACCCACCCCCTTATTGCCCCCTGTGACTACTGCAACCCTTACACCAGCCATTCTGATCCCTAGGAGCGCCTGACTGACAACAACTAAAGCCTGCTGACCAGCGATGAGTCCTGCAACCAGCAATCAACTGGTTATATAAAGGCAAGGGGGCGGGTATTAAACGCTCCTCCCCGTGAGGGCGGGGAGAGCAGTCAGAGGCAAAGACCTGCCCACCCTCCCACTTGTTCATTTTAGATAAGAACGTGGGGCGCCACCTGCTGGTTAAAAAGTATTATGACCGGTTTTCTGCTACATTGTTACAGTCACAAAATGATTGCACCCATAGCTGTATGTATATACAGTACTGTATTATTATTATTTATTGTTTTATATAACGCCATCAGATTCCACAGCGCTGTACAAAGGGTAGACAAGACATAACAATTAATATATAACATCAGAAGATGGCATACAGAAACAGAAGATGGGATGGTTAACAAATACATAATACCGGTATATATATATACATTTACACATACATACACAACAGGAGCTGAGGACCCTGGCCATGAGCTTCCTCTAGCCTTACAGCAATAGAGGAACTGCTGCAATACTACCAGTTGGTAGTGATCCCTAAATACCTAAGTACCAAAAAGAAAAATATACAAAATCTATAAATTCTAGTGCATGCGCTAGCTCTGAAACACAAAAACAGAGTATAAAAATAATATATTTAATAAATGCTAATTGCGTCACTATTTAAAATATATAATTGAACATATAAAAATCAATTGATATAATATACAATCAACTTGCAAAAACATACACAAATGCCAGTGACGGGACACGTTTTGCCCTCAAGGGGCTTCTTCAGAGGATTTTTAGAGCTGGCTTAATGATATGGACACTGTAACCTTTAAGAGCTGCTTTGCGAAGTATAAACAGTATAGTACGGCCAGATTCAGTATAGTGGGCCTGGATTTAGTTAAAAACTGTGTATATTCCTCACCAGGTTCAATTCTATTTTTCCCGCGACCCAGATTGCAGAGTCATGATGACTCTGTGAATGCCCCACATTTAAAATAGAATTGAACCTGGTGAGGGATATACACCGTTTTGATAAGCATCTATTAAATGTATTATTTTTACATAATATATTTTTACATAATATATTTAATAAATGCTAATTGCGTCACTATTTAAAATATATAATTGAACATATAAAAAGCAATTGATATAATATACAATCAACTTGCAAAAACATACACAAATGCCAGTGACGGGACACGTTTTGCCCTCAAGGGGCTTCTTCAGAGGATTTTTAGAGCTGGTTCAATAATATGGACACTGTAACCTTTAAGAGCTGCTCTGCGGAGTATATACAGTATAGTACGGCCGGATTCAGTACACTGCGCCTGGATTTAATCCAAAACTGTGTATATTCCTCACCAGGTTCAATTCTATTTTACCCGCGAACCAAATTGCAGAGTCATGATGACTCTGTGAATGCCCCACATTTAAAATAGAATTGAACCTGGTGAGGGATATACACCGTTTTGATAAGCATCTATTAAATGTATTATTTTTATACTCTGTAGCCTTTATTTGTTTTGGAGCTAGCGCATACACCAGAATTTATAGATTTTATATGATGTTTATGCCTGAAGACCACTCGCCTTGCCAAGCGCCATAAATAAGTGGGGCAGACTCCATTTGTGGTTGATTTTACTATATTCAGAAAGAGCTGCCATGTGACTTTTAATGGGAAAAAAAATATTATTATTATTAATATTATTATTATGCATCAGCAGGACACATATTTCACATGTTACTGACCAGCACATATAAAGTGCTGTCTCATGTAGTATGTGGGATGTGTGGCCCAGTCCAGGAGAAAAGAAGATGGTATAAGGATACATTCCACACTTTGTGCATCTCTGCTTGCATCCCAGCCTTATAAGCCTTTTCATCTTAACCAGTAAAACATGGGACCATTTCTCCAGGTGCCGTACTACAACTCCCATGATGCTTTGTCAGTACATGTGCCTGACAAAGGCTGGATGGGGACCATGGGAGCTGTAGTTCTTCACCAGCAGGAGAGAAGCTAAAATGTAAAGAGATTATATTTTTATGGTGTTTTTTGCTGTTTGTGTATCGCTTTTCTTATCCGCGGTATCCTTGGAATAAAGATCAAATGGCATATATATGTAATGCTACTGCTGTATTCCATGAGTACGGTTATATATGTGTGCTGGCGCTATATAAATCAATATAATGTAATGTGTGTGTGCGCTCGAATTACTGAGTGTCTTATGTGAAAGGGTATGGATATCCCCTGTAGATTGTAAGCTTGCGAGCCAAGTCTTCTTTACCTAGTGTATCGGATCATCTTAGTCTGTTAGTTCTAGTTTTATCAGACCCTTTGAAAGTAGGGATTGTAAGAAGCTGCAAAAATTATTGGCGCTTAATAATAATATTAATTATTATTATTATTGTTATTATTATTATTATTATTATTATTATTATTATTATTATTATTATCTGTCTCTCGTGACAAAATTACAATCATTACACAACACTGTGGGGTAAACAGCAGCTGCAGCCCCCACACTCCCTACAAGCAAACAGTTACATCCCAGTGATGTCACTAAGCGAGAACCAATCAAATCGGGGGGAGCGGCTTAGTGACCCGGATTCCCGGAAGTGAAGGCTCTGTGCTCCACATGTGTGTTCAGGCGCTATTGGGCTGCTGGGAAATGACATAAAAATATCTCAGGATCTGCAGATCGCGATCTATTTCCAATGTGATCGCCTCCATTTACCCCAATGGGGGAGTTTATTTATTGCGTTCTGTGATTTGCCCCGGGGTGGAGGTATGTGTAGATATATGTCCGAGGGCGTGAATTACCGTGATAAACAGCTGCATTCGTATATAATTATACGTGTAGTTATATATATATATATATATGAGAATTGGGGTGAAACGAATAACGTGTTACTAGCTGACTGTAGATGTGGAGATAAGTCAGAAATGTTCTCTAATCTTGGTTTGTTGAGACGTTTAGTGAATTAACATTAAATAAAAAAATTACTCCATTTAATTCATTTATTTCTAACATAATTGCAAATAAATGTATCTTTTTATTTTAAAAAAACCCATATTTGTATTACCTGGAAATCATATTTATTCACATTTTCTATTTCAATACAGTTCTAAACCCCTAAAACAATATACTCTTTATCAAAACTAGTATTATCTGCATGTCCCTACTAGCTTCATGTGTGTCCCGTGTTACACGTCGCAGTCTTTAATAGGTATTTGTGGTGTACTTTAAGGCACTGAGACCAGGCTGAAGGGAAAAAACTATGAGACTGAAGTGTGGTCGGACCGGTCGACAGAGAAAGAAGAAAAAGGAGAAAGTACCCGGATCCAGCAATGGTAATCAGGCAGTAATGGGTTATTTTGTATCGCTATATAACGCGTCCGTAAGTGGAAATACTGAGGACTTTCTCCTTGTCTTTGAACGACTCAAAGACTTTAATCAATCCTTGGTTTCATCTTAGATTCAGGATAGCTCTATGTCTGTACCGTGCATGTTTATATTCCCTTACTTTACCACTTATGATGGGAAGCTGCTCTAGATCTGTTTGGATCTATACCCTATTTTATTAACACCTGCCAGAAAACATGGCTGCAGCGATGCAAAGCAAGCGAGCCCAACCAGCGGGCAGTGAAATCAGACGTTACGTTTATGTCTGCGTTGTTATTGCGCAATCAGTGCTGTACCAGTGGAAGCAATATTATCGGCGTCTTCAAAGCTTGCGGACCATAATGTTTCAGACCTAAGCTTCCCTTAATTAAGTGGTCCCTGTATATTTACATCGATACCCTTATGAAAAAATACTGCAGTTTTTTTGGACATGAAAAAACTGCAATACTGCACTTTTACTGCAGTTTTGCTGCACTTTTACTGCATTTGTACTTCACTGTACTGCAGTTTTACTGCAGTTATTTTTGTAAGGAAGTGCAAATGCAATAAAGCTGCAGTACATTGAAGTACAACTGTAGGTTTGCAATATAAAAAAAAACTGCAGTAAAAGTGCAGTATTGCAGTTTTTCATGTCCAAAAAACTGCAGTATTACTTCAGATAAAACTGGAGTAATTTTTCGTAAGGGATTTGCAATCTAGTGTTAGCCACCGTTGCCACCTCGGGTCGCTCCTGCCATTTGTTTCTCGGTAGACGTCTAATTTGAACTCTCCTTTAGTGAATCGCAGCTGCGAGGATGAATACATACAGCTGCGTCGGTGGCTGAGAAAGAGAGGATTTGGAGACAGACGCTTGAGGCCCGTGGAATTCCCAGGTGAGGCTTACGGGTGACACTATGTTATGTTATTCTATAATCGTTATTACCATATTTGTTCGTCTTATATTCAAGGCCGTCTTATAATCAGACCTCAAATAGAAGTCTGACTTTAAGAATAAGATCCAGATCCCTCGCAGCGCTGCAGGGGAACCGGATCCTCCTCTATGATAACCTCCGCTGCTGCTGGCAGGTTGACAAATAAAAGGAAATAAAAACAAATAAGATCATTTTTCTCAATCATAGTTTTTATTAAA
Organism: Spea bombifrons; assembly: GCF_027358695.1. Lineage (NCBI taxonomy): Eukaryota > Metazoa > Chordata > Amphibia > Anura > Pelobatidae > Spea > Spea bombifrons. The sequence goes on from NC_071088.1 coordinate 8,166,810, forward strand.
TATAGAATACCGTATTTGCTCGATTATAAGATGAGTTTTTTTCCAGAGCAAATGCTCTGAAAAATACCCCTCGTCTTATAATCAGGGTCGTCTTATAATCAGACCTCAAATAGGTCTGATTATGAGACTAAGATCCAGATCCTCCGCAGCGATGCAGGGGACCTGGATCCTCCTGTGTTATGCCCCCCCCCTCTAACTTACCGGTGCTTCTGAGTCCCCGGTGCTTAGTCCGGGCAGCGTGTAGAGCTCTACGCGATTCGCGTGGAGCTCTACATGCTGCCCAGACTAAGCACCGGGGGCTCAGATGCAGGGGACCTGGATCCTCCTGTGTTATGCGCCCCCCCCAACTCAGAAGCACCGGTAAGTTTGGAGGAGGGAGGAAGTGTTAAATGGGGGGTGTAAGGCATTTCTGGAGGCAGAGTGCCCTGTGAAATGCCTTTTAACCCCTTTAACGCCACTCTGCCTCCTGAAATGCCTTTTACCTCCCTATATGCCACTCTGCCCCATAATATGCCTTTTAACCCCCTAAATGCCAGAGTGGCATATAGGGGTATAAGGCATTTCTGGAGGCAGAGTGGCACATAGGGGGTCAAAAGGCATATCATGGGGCACAGTGGCATTTAGAGGGTTAAAAGGCATATCATGGGGCACAGTGGCATATATGGGGTAGAAGGCATTTCTGGGGCAGGGTGGCAAGCCTGGGGGCAGATGTGCATAACTGGGGGGGCAGGTTGAAAAAAATAAATAAATAAATAAAAACAAAATATTTTTCTCAATCATAGCTTTTATTAACAAACAATTGTTCACATAGTTTACATGAACTAACATTTACTGGTAAAACTTTTTTCCTATAGGGTTGTCTTATATTCAGGCTTTTTCTTTTTTTTCATAAGTTAATATTCAGATTTTGGGGGGGTCGTCTTATAATCAGGGTCGTCTTATAATCGAGCAAATACGGTAATCGTTGACATGAATTAATATTTACTAGTAAAACATTTTTCCTATAGGGTAGTCTTATATTCAGGCCTTTTCTTTTTTTCCTAAATTAATATTCAAATGTTGGGGGGGTTCGTCTTATAATCGAGCAAATACGCTATTTATAGAGGGCCTGCGGATTCCGTAGAGTACAACAAGGGCCATGAGAGGTGACAATAACAACACACGTTACAGCATACTGACGCAGAAGGAAAAGAGAGCCCTGCAGTATGAGCTTACAATCTATTAGCAGGTTAAGGGGGAATGAGACAAGGAGAGTGGTTGCTTGGGATGATTTGGTTGTAGGAGGGTGATGTGGAGAAGTTAGTGGTTGGGATGTCTTGAAAGTGGAGCGAATAGATGGTTTCTTTTCAGAATCGTCAGTGTAGATTGTAAGCTTCCCTGAACAGGTGGCGTTTCAGCAAGTGTTTAATGTTAGAATAAGTAGGGTAAAGTCTGAAAGAACAAGTAGAGAATTCCAAGTACAGCGCAGGTAAAAACCTGAGGAAGTGAGTGCTCTGCCGCGAGCTGCGGTTTTTACTACAGGGGTCTGCATAGGAACGTCAGCCCCCATCTTTATCCAAGAATCTGAGAATTCTATCTATCTGCTCAGTATCCATTCATTCGTGATATTGGGAGGATGTTCTTTCTGAAATCTTAAATCCGGATCGTATTAGTTGCTGCTCTCATGACCCCATCTGTTTTACAGACACGGGGAGAGGACTGGCCACCACGCAGTCCCTGCAGGTACGTTGTTACAGGGTTCATTCTTCTCCCTTTAACTCGTTTGCTTTCTTCTCCTTGAACCCCCGCGTTGTAATTGTCCTCCAAACACACATCGGTTTATACTCGGTGTCCCCGTCAGAACGTTCGGGAGGATCCCTCGGCAGCTTGGACCCTGCCGTGTGGCAGAGAGGTGCAGATTCAGTTGAACTTGGTAGGAAATCCGGACTATTCCCTCCCGAATTCAGCCGATAACCTGTATCCTGATATTACGGATTGCTGAGCTACCAGGACGAGCCGGGCTCTGCTCATTAGTTGCTTTGTTTTAGTATAATCACATCTTATTCATTTTTTCTTTGTTTTTTTTTTTGTTTTTTTAAAGCCTGGTGAACTGATCATTTCTTTGCCAGAAAAATGTCTGATCACAACAGACACTGTCCTGCAAAGCTATCTCGGGAAATATATCAGAGCGTGAGTAGTTAAAAAATATTACATTGCCGCTGGAATGTTGCTGATTCCTTTCATGGCGTGTAATAAAAAAAAACAACATATTAAAAATGTCGATATTCTTTGAAATTGTGGAATAATTAATTGGAATAAAAACATGTAACGAAGATGCTGAGCACAGATTTTATATACAAGAATATATATATTTTTTCTTTCAGTATTTAAACTAATAAACACCGATACTTTTTGCAGCTTGCGTATATGCAAAATGAACATTTATACTCTCAATTTCCAGATGGAGTCCCCCGGTATCCCCTTTGTTGGCTTTGTGCACGTTCCTCGTCGCAGAGCGTCATGCCGGCGACCGTTCTCTGTGGAAGCCATACCTGGCATTGTTGCCCAAAACCTACAGCTGCCCGGCTTACTGGGATCCAGAAGTCGTGACGTTTCTTCCGGAACCTGCGAAGCAGAAAGCTTTGGATCAAAGGGCTGAGATTTACGATCTGTATGTCTCGTCGGCGCCGTTCTTCAAGTCGTTGCAATCTTTATTTCATGAAAACGTAGAAAACATCCTGACGTATGACGCCTTCTGGTGGGCTTGGTGTACGGTGAATACCAGGACTGTGTATATGAACCATCCCCAGAGAGACTGCTTCTCCGCCGAACAAGACGTATATGCGCTGGCGCCATACCTAGACCTCTTGAATCACAGCCCAAACGTGCAGGTAAGATGACCGTGGCTTTGAAAGGCAACCACTAAATGGCGTGTCTGTATCTTCATGGATAGCCTGACTTAACTGTTTCCAGTGTGGGCCAAGTCCTCCAAAAATGGAGTAATTCTCAGGTCAATGGGTCAAAAATGATAACTCAGTCCTTTATGGAAACCAATTTTTGGCACAAATGTGGAAGAATTGTCTCACGTGCAACATTTTAGCCGGTTATTATGTATTTGCTCTTTGGTCACTTAAATTTATATTACTTTAAATCACTTTAAATTTTAAGATGTCCCCCCCCCAAAAAAAAAAATCATATAGGGATTCTGCCCACCCACCAGGAGATTTATTCAGCCAAACACATTTCTATACATATATGGGAAGCCCTCCCGTTGGACCATTGAGGACGAGGGCAGCTACACAGTAAGGGCTTTCATTTATTGTCTTAAGTGATATATATATATATATATATATATATATATATATATATATATATATATATATATATATATATATATATATATATATATATATATATATATATATATATGTATATATATATATGTATGTATATATATATATATATGTATATATATATATGTATGTATATATATATATGTATGTATGTATGTATATATATGTATGTATGTATATATATGTATGTATGTATATATATATATGTATGTATATATATATATATGTATGTATTTAATGATTGCCTATTTACAGGTTATATGTAAAAAGGGGCTGAAAACAGGGACTGGTCTATGAAATTGTGTCGTGTTTGGTCTGTCTTATTTAGATGCAGTAAAAATGTTTACCTAGATATTTAGAACATTACAAAAATAAAGCCTTCACATGCATTGCTGTCTTCTGTTTGTCCTCGTTTCTCCCTAAAAGGTAGAAGCCGCGTTTAATGCAAAGAGTCGGTGTTACGAGATCAGGACTAAGGTTCGCTGCAGGAAACACGACCAAGTTTTTATTTGCTACGGACCTCACGATAACCAGCGGCTCCTCCTGGAGTACGGCTTTGTGGCGGCCGGCAATCCTCACCAAAGTGTTTATGTGACAAAAGGCGAGTACCTGAAATACCAGGAGCCTTACACACGTCCAACAGATTAAATCTCCAGCCGTACTACAGCTTCCATTCCAGACCACCTCATCATCGTGGGGGATACGGGCAACAACAGCGGGTTTTGGAACGCATGCAGATCGTTTTCCCACAGAGCACAGATCCCAGTGATCATTACCAGTTAAAGTCTGGACTTTGTTAATGATCTATATTTAGCGAATATTATCCCTTTTTCATGCTCTCAAAAATGCTGATTTTATGTTTTTTGTTTTAGATATCATCCTTCAATTTTTATCTTGCAAAGACCAACAGCTTAAGAAGAAGTGGTCACTTTTGAGGGAGAATGGCTTTCTGGAGTAAGTCATTCTTTCGTTGTTTTTCTTTTTAGCCAATCTCGTGATTATTATATATTCTTTGCATCCGGATCAATCGCCGAGTGTAAATGTTATTACAGTATTGCATTATTAGCTATGCTAGACGTGGCTTCAGATGTATCCTTTAATGGAATTCCGTGTAAAAAATGTAAAAAGCTTGTGAATAAAATTATTTAACAAGGACCCCTGCCAACTGTCCCACTAAGAGTGTAACATATTCATTTTCCCCCCAGGAATTTAACATTCGGAATGGACGGACCCTCCTGGAAGCTGCTGACAGCCGTTAAGTTACTGAGCCTTGGTCGAGAGGAATTGTACGTGATTTATTCCTTACTGGGAACGGATTATCCTTCGTTGTAGTCTCTAGGGGTCTGTCCATTAAAGGGGGACCCTCATCACCCTGCCCAGTATGTTCTCTAAGTAAAGCATTAGGTGTGCTTCATCTAACACCGTCCTACTAGGGAACTAAAATACTTGGGCGGTTACGTTGCGCGCTATGTTGTGTACGACGCCACCGCTGCACTCTTCTGAGCTACACGAGACAATGAGGATAATGGGTAGGTGGGTATTCAGGCTAAACATAAAGTTGGGTGAAATGAATGATTTAAGATTTAAGGTGAACCATTATGTACTTTATGCTTTATTAAACAAAAAATGGGCAGGATGGTGGGAGATCCCCTTTAAGGCTGTATGGTATTTTTTCTTGTTTGTTCGTCACATGTATTTACGAAGCACAAACAGAAAGTGGGACAGTAAAAGTTAACAACCATTAACCACGTTAATACCTCTGACAACTGAAGCATTCCCTAGCTTTTTGAGTCGGAACGCACCATGCCACATTATAATGATAATAATAACAACCACTTATTATTTCAATTTAGCATGAGCTGGAAGAAGGTGCTTCTGGGAAATGTAGTTTCCAAGTCCAATGAACACAATGGAAAGGAACTTGTTAAAAAGATCTGCTTTCACATGCTGGATGAGACCACCAACAAACTGAAAGAGGTGGGTCCGCAATCCGCATAAAGCTTTTAAGGGTGTGATACTGGACTTTTATAGTGATGTGTATACCTCTTTAAGGTATGAGGGACCTCTTTCCCCCGTGATGTTCCTCCTTTGTCGGAGCTCAGAATGTTTGCTGGGTATGAGGGTATCACAGGGTTCTAATGAAAATAGAAAAAAGGTTTATACGTTAAATTGTGTAAATACCTTCTTTGACGACCGTTTCTGTGCCCTGCTGCCTTTCCCGGAGCTCCGCTTCTCTTGCCTCTTGTTTTCTGTCTACTTTCGCTTCCACTCGTGTCTTCGTTAGTCTGGCCTCTCAGGGAACTTCTGCAAAAGGACAAAGCCAGGTGGACATCATCTCTTTGGTTCCTCTAATTGGGGGAGAGGATGTGCCCAGAGCCTCCATCCTTTTGCAGAAGGGCTCCGGGAGGCCAAGTTCACAGAGAAACGGATGAAAGAAAAATAGACAAGGGGAGTAGCGTTTGAAGAAAGAAGAAGAGGCAAGAGAAAAAGCGGTGCTGCAGGGAAGGAGGCAGGGACAGGGAAGCGGATAGAGTAGGTAGAGAGTGTGAGTGTGAGTGAGTGTGTGAGAGAGAGCTCAAGAGTGGTTGAAAGTGTTTTTACATTTCAAATTGTAAAGGGGGGTCAAATAGTGCACTCCTTGGATTAGAATACCTTTCTGGATTTGTTTTTAAAAATATAGACAAAAGGCCTATCTTGTAACAGAGAGCGATAATATATCTGTAGGTCTACAACTGCACAATCCCACTGTGCACCCCATTTTATTTAGATTTTTATCTCACTAGACTTGTAGTGTATTAGATTAGCGCAGTTTGTCCAACACTTGGCTGTTTTTAAGCACTTGAGTTTGCCAATCCTCACCTATAAGGAGCCAACTATTTACTGTAAACTTTTAGGAGTTTAATAACCAAAACACATCGTTGAGTATGATACAGTCCTCCTAAATCCGGTTGTTTTGGGCAAGATTAACCTCAATCGACCTAAGTGGAACACACTGGTAGGTCTTAATCAAAGCAAGCTAACAGAGGCACTTTATTATTATTTTTTTACTGGGATATACTTATCCCTCTTCTATCCCAAATTATCCTCACCTTTATCCTTTGATCCATTTTATTGCCTCAATTACACTCCCCAATGCCAGTGAATGTAGAGAAGCTCACAGAATACAATACATTGTGCCTGGTGTAGGAATATACCCCGTTACCCACATCACTCTTTAATTTTGCCTCCCCACTTTTGGCTGCCCCCCCCATATCCCTTCTCATGTGCCTCCTTCTGCCCTTTCTACATCTCTTGAATTGACACTGCGATGGAACTGTGTACTTGCTGCCCTGATCACAGAAGCTCAGTAAATGGGACCCCTGAGGTCAAACCCTAAAGTCTGTGTTGCGGTTCATTGACTTGCATACCTAACTTTTGCTTGGTATGTTTGTTAGTTTCCATGTGTAGAAGAGACCTGTGACCAAATAAAATGTGTTAACTTCCACAAAAGATTCCTTTAATCCACAAATTGTAAGTGGGGTTAGGGCTAGTGGTTGTGCATTTATTTCTATTCTAAAATCTGCATTTGTACACCAGCATTATGTATTAGTGGGTAATACCAATAGACTGCAATAGACCCGTACCTCTCCTGTTAATATCGGTTGTTAATAGATCAGGCAAGTGCCTTTATATGTTTTTAACAAAAAATGATATTTTAAGCACAGTGGTCCAATCCCATTGGGTTTCTATGTTCCATGTGGGTATGGAAGCTTGTGGAGGTTATCCTTAAATTCCAACAATATATTAAACATGCTGACACATGCCCAGAGGGAAGGGCAATTTTTCTAGCCATGGTCCCTCAGAGATTTCCTCCAAAATGGGTATTTCTCTCCTGAGTGCTAAAGAATGACTCTTTGTGAGTCCAGAGGTAGCCGCCTCTTTAACCTGCTTTAAGGTCAATTAAATGGAAAAAAAAACTGATTATCTAATAAAACATGCTGACACAAGGAAATAGACATGTTGCAAAGTGTATAACGCGTAAATTTGTTTATTTATTCCCCTCCAGATTTCGTTTTTAAAGTGTAAGAATCAAATGTTAGAAGATCACCTGGCTTTGGTAGAGGCTTTGAGGACAGAGGAACTGAAAATTCTCCAAACCTCAGCAAACATCCTACAGAATGTAAACCACGTGGGCGATGAATAAAGAAGTTAATTAGGTTACTAAATAGCATCTTATGGCCTTTGTGCGTTTGTCTGAACAGGTTTTATGCATGTGAACCAAAAGAGCAACAATAACTAAAAAAAAGAAAAAAAAAAAAAAAAAGAAATGTTATAGCTCAATAATATTTCATTTTATTGTTATGTATGCAAGTATATATGTGTGTGTGTGTGTGTATGTGTATATATATATACCTATACGCTAACGTTCAAATGTTTGGGGTCCTTTATTATGTTACAGCTAGAAATCTACTTGTTTTCCATTAAAACAGCAAAGTGACCCCAAACTTTTGAACATTAGTGTATATATACATACATACATTCTTAGTGTCTTTTATTTTAGAAGCTAATTGTTTTATATATAAGATCAGAACCAGCTTTTATTCAGTGCATTAAAAATACCGTATTTGCTCGATTATAAGACGACCCCCCCAAAAAATTTGCATATTCATTTAGGGAAAAAAAAGCAAAAGTCTCAATATAAGACTACCCTATAAGAAAAAAGTTTTACTAGTAAATATTCACGTGTAAACTATTTTTTCATATTCAATAAAAACTATGATTTTTATCTCCTTTTCCTTGTCAACCTGCCCCCAGTTATGCACATCTGCCCCCCCAGGTATGCCTTATACCCCCTATATGGTACTCTGCCTCCCAGATATGCCTTATACACTCCTATATGCCACTCTGCCTCCCTGGCATTCCTTTTAACCCCCTATATGCCACTCTGCCTCCCTGATATTCCTTTTAACCCTCTATTTGCCACTCTGCCTCCTTGATATTGTGGTGTATTTATGTTGGGTGCTGCCCTAGACCTCACCGCGCGGTCGCTATGTCCAATGCATAAAAAAAGGCAATACACACAGTCCTGGATCCGTCACTGATTGTGTATCCCTTTGGCATTCAATGGGTTATTTTTTTGTAGAATTCCTGGTTTACCAGCAATTCACGGATAAAACTTGACTCCTTAATATGTATCACCATCCCTGTCATATCTCCACTTGTCCTCTAGGTGTCGCTGCAGCCCTTCCTTCTGCCCTCTCCTTTCCCGCACATGTATTGCGCAACCTTTGAACTGTAGGAATTTATGAGCAGTAATGAGAGGAAATGGCTCACACATTATAAAATATGTAGCAAACATTCAAGGGCTTCCCATGATGTCAGGTTCATAATAAACCATGCCAAACGTTCCCGTATTTCACAGAGGGCTGTGGCGTGAGTAAGCATTTGTTTGGCAGAATTCGGTAGCTTAGTCCCTGTCTGATGGAAGGTGAGGGCTGATAGGACGCTGCTACTGTTTTGCCGACGTCTGAGTTTTCCTTGGGGCATCGGAGGCTCTGTTTCTAAATAATTATTATATATATTATATATACGGTATTATATATATATATATATATATAGTGCCATCATATTCCACGGCGCTGTAGAATGCGCTCTTGTCATGTGACTCAAAAGGAGGAACTGATTAGATTATTGATAATAACTGGAAGAACTTTCGGTGTTGTTTTTCTTATTCGGTTAAACCTTTAAGAGGAAGGAATAAAATGACAGATCTTGTAGCATGTATTTGCTTATTAGAGAGTTCACCAGAAAATCTACTCTAAAACCAGTAAACATTAGTACCGAGTAATATTGCATTTTTTTATATGAACTGGTAGAATGTGAGTATAAATTAGGGCTGTTGATTCATGGGTATGGGAAGTCATGATCTGGTAGCGGTATGACAATGTATCATCAGATACAAGCTGAAGTCCATATTAACCGGGTGTAATTACAGACAGTGCCCACTAGGTGCTGCTCTTCTACTGTAAGAGCAGAAATTCAGACAATCCCAATTGTGTTGGGCTTAAATCAATTGAGGTCGCTACCTGACCTAGAAGCTGCAGCCTTGTTGCTGCAGATGCACTCCTCCACCGTGGTCCAACATTGGCTGCAGCCGATCAGTGGTTGGAAAATGCTCCTATTGAAATTAATGTGCGCACTTGACGCTCATGCACGTGGGGATTCTGAATAGACCCTGGCCCTCAGCGTTCACAGAGTTAATACAGAGTTAACCACTGGTAGTTGCTGGGACTGGGGGTGGGGGTGGGGATAATGCTTCTGCAAAACAGCCCCCTTCATTACTTATATATTGTGTATTTTAATATGCAAGCACCTTTACTTTGGTTTATTAGCTAAATCGAACCATAAAAGGTAAGATTTGGAAGAAGTTACAGAGCAGGATTGTTTTGGACCCATACTGGCAGAAGTGTATTAAATTCTATATTTAAAAAATCTGCCATATTAACTCTTTAAAAACCTAACTATGAGATATTAGTTGTTACTGCCTAAATGTAACAACTAAATGGTTACAAAAATGGACCTTATGAAACAGTAATGAGCCACAGATCTCAAAATATCCCACATGGATAAAGTGCAAAGTGGTAAACTGAGTGCTGTTGCCATAGCAACTAATAGAAAGTTGAGGGGTGCTTTTGAGCGGCAATGTCCTTGCACCCCATTCTGATTCCGGAAGAAGATGTGACGTTGCGATGGACAGGACCTCCAACTTGCCCCAAGTGCCAAGACCCCTCATTGCAGCTCAGCTTTTACCACCAGAATGCCACGATAACATAATCCTGATTATTAAGATGGGGGGACTGTCCCCCCAGAAGTGGGATACTTGGGAGGTATGTCAACGTATCTTGTCTTCTGGGTGCTAAAGCATGAAATCGGGTATTGTAAAGTGGTTTGTGACCCTGTGAGTTCCGCTCCATGCCCATTGTACAGCTCTACGGAATTTGTTGGCGCTATATAAAACAATAAATAATAATAATGATGTCATCTCTGACCTCTTATTTTCTCTCCTCTCCTTCTGCATTGTTGGCTGCTAATGTGTCAGGTTTGTCTTTTGATCTGTATTATCACATCTTTCCTTTTTTACAAGATCTTTTCATCTTTAAAAAGGTTTTTTTTTAATAGAAGTGAGGAAGATTGCCGCCAAGAACAGTTTTTACTTTTTTTTTTTTTTTTTTTTTAAATGTTCTAAAAAAATGTACATTTTATTACTTAAAGGGACATTGTCACGAAAAGAAAATAATTTACGTGGCATGAGTTGAGTAGAGCTTGGAAAGAAAACGGGTGTTTGTTTGAGTTGGTTGAAGATGTAGGTGTTTATCTACTAAACAGTTAGTTGTAGATGATGTAATAATAATGTAAGTGTATTAACACCGCATCATCTTTTGCCCTTCAAAATCCGCAGGTGATCTCTTACACATTTTACCATTTAGTATCCTTCTGCAGAAAATTTAAAGGGACCACTCGTCAGATGACATCATTTAATATAGTATTATACTATATTTAGTTTAGTATACGTAAAGGGACTTCTGCAGAAACCCAACCCCCCCCATGTATTTGCAAGAGTGATATCGTTAACATTTAAAGGCACCCCCAGTACTTTAGAGATATGCGGATATAATAATATATGAATAATATCTAATATACTAATTTTGGTGTTTGAAAAGTGCTATTATCACCCAAGCAACCAATTGAACGGTCAGTGAGTGGTCAATACTTCCAAAGCAAGGGTTAATACATTTAAAGGTACCTAAAAGGGGCAGACATGACAATTATATTATTATATGAACCAAATTTGATTAGATTCAGATTTAAATGCTGTTGAAACACGAACTGCGCATGCATGCTGTCTGCGCAAGTAACAGGACCGGTGGAAGATTAGCGGTTCCCAGGGAGGCTGAAGATTTTTTTTTTTTTTTTTTTTAAATACATTTATTGGAAAAAATACTGGTTTTGTTAAATATTTTGCCTAGATGTAAAGGTTTTAATTTACATTATTCTCCCATTAAATGGATTTTTTTTTCTTTTTTTTCCCGAACACAATTTTATTTTTATATTTATACATCTATAATTATATATATATATATGCATACAATTATATTTTTTATATTTATACATATATATTTTTTATATAGATACAATTAATTAATTTTTTTATATTTATATGTGCATATTTATTTTAATTTAGATTTTACTCCCATTAAATTGAATTTTTTCCCTTTAAGTTAGGGTCACCTACCTCCAAGTTGAGTTGCATGGCCTTACCTCTGACACTGGGCGGTGGATACATGTAATCTACTCTTTGTTACTGTAACATACGGCGCGTCTTGGAGTCAAAATCATCTTTCAATATCATAATTCCTTTTTGTTTGGTGAATGCCTTAAGGTGACTTTCCCAATTCCTCGGAGTGAAAGGAACGTGACAATGGGTGGTCTGTTTTAGACAATTGTGGTTGAAGGGACAAGAGTTTATGTGGTAAATAAATCACACCCAGACTAAATCGCTCTGGCTGTGATCAGACACGTTGGGACCCGACACCTCGCGTACAGCTGTATATACAGACTACGGGATCCATTTATTAACCTAATGAGGTGTCAGCAAGTATGGGCCATGTGCGGCCCTCGTATGGCGGGGTAAGGGTTGGGTGATGTGATGGGATAGAGTGTTATTAAACAGAAAAAATGATCTAATAATGTTTTGTCCAGTTATTCAGTTGGATGGTCTTCAATTGGTTGGACCTTCTAGGTATTTTTCAGGGCAGAACCCCCAAAAAAGTAAATTCTATGGCGGACAATGAAGAAGCACAGGCCTCGAGGGGCAGATCCAGGCCGGCTTTTGTGGATATCCCATCATGTGCAATGGCCGTTCAGTCAAAATGGTTTGAACTAATTAAATCACTTGAGTTGGAAGCAATGATTTATCCAATCGCTGGTCTGTTTGTGGCCCTCGAGGCCTGGAGTCCGAAAACAAAAATAGTATTAAGTAAGTTTTGGGTTGCATAGGCAAGCATCATCTCTTGCTGGAGTTAAAGGGGGATGGGGTGTAGTGGTCAAAAAACTTTAAAAAATAAAGTTCTTTCACGAGAACGTCCTACAGAAAAACTATTTTCTTCTTGAGCATAACCCCAGTGCTGTATACAGTAATATAACCAGCTAGCGCTATATACAGTAATATAACCCCAGCGCTATATACAGTAATATAAACCCCAGCACTGTATACAGTAATATAAACCCCAGTGCTGTATACAGTAATATAACCAGCTAGCGCTATATACAGTAATATAACCCCAGCGCTATATACAGTAATATAAACCCCAGCACTGTATACAGTAATATAACCAGCTAGCGCTATATACAGTAATATAAACCCCAGCACTATATAAAGTAATATAAACCCCAGCACTGTATACAGTAATATAACCAGCTAGCGCTATAAACAGTAATATAACCAGCTAGCGCTATATACAGTAACATAAACCCCAGCACTGTATACAGTAATAACCCCCCAGTGCTGTATACAGTAAAGTAGGTCGGCATTGACTGGTTTTATCTAATTGTTATCTCAATAAACACCTTTTATCTGCAGGCCTGGAGGCGGCCATTGCTGTCAGTCATGTGATATTTTGGGTGATTTTCCTGCTCAAACACCAAACCGAGCTGATGCTTTACGGCAATGCTAATGAAGTCCGTGATTTTATAGACTTTCATTAGTTCTGACTGGGTGATTACGATGGAGCCTTTCCGTTGTTTAACAAAGAGCAGTATTATAAGTGTTTGTCTAGTAGGTTGGACTAAGATAACGGAGTAAGAACTAGACTTGGGCACCAGGGGGCTCTTCGTGCTCGGGTTTTCTTCGTTTTCCCCGGTTAAGGGGTTAAAACGGAGTTAAAGCCGCTCTGGCGCCAGGAGTTTAAATGTCCGTATGAGCAACTCTATTGGTCGTCAGCAGGGGGCTCGTCTGCCATTGGTTGATGGCAGACGAGCCCCCTGCTGGCGACCAATAGGGTCGCTCGTACAGACTGTTATACTCCTGGTGCCGTAATTGTTCGGCAGATCCCGCTGGTCTCCCTGTTCTATCATTTATTAACTGATAGAACAGGGAGACCAGCGGGATCTGCTGGGTAAGTTGCAGCATTGGGATTTTAAAAGTCTGCACGAGCGACTCTGTTGGTCGCTCGTGCAGACTTTTAAAACCCCAATGCTACAATTTACCCGGCACATCCCACTGGTCTCCCTCCCTGTTCAATTAATTAAATGTCCGTACGAGCGACCAATAAAGTCGCTCGTACGGACATTTAACTCTGTACAGAGAGGGAGACCAGTGGCATCGGCAGGGTAAGTTGCAGCTGCAACTTGCCCTGCCGATGCCACTGGTCTTTAACTAATTGAACAGGGAGGGAGACCGATGTCACTGGTCTCCCTCCCTGTTCAATTAGTTAGTCCGTGTCGGGTTAAATGTCCGTACGAGCGACCAATAAAGTCGCTCGTACGGACATTTAACTAATTGAACAGGGAGGGAGACCAGTGGCATCGGCACTGCCGATGCCACTGGTCTCCCTCCCTGTTCAATTAGTTAGGGGTTAACTTTTTTAAAGGGTTAAGGGGCCATGCAAGTGAGCCTATTGGTCGCTTGCACGGCCCTTTAACCTATGGATTTCCGCTCCCGTTAACCCCTTCGATGCTGCGTTAGATAACGCAGCATCGAAGGGGTTAACGGGAGCGGAAATCCATAGGTTCGCTGTCAGGGGCTACAAAGACCGTGCGAGTGAGCCTATTGGTCACCTGCAGGGTCTTTCTCTGGCATCAACCAATTGGTTGATGCCAGAGGAGGTCCCTGTAGGCGACCAATAGGCTCATTCGCACTGCCCTGTAACCCGTGACGGCGAACCTGCGGATTTCCACTTCCGGGAACTGCTGCGATGCCGCCAAGACAAGACAAGGTAAGATGAAGGGGGGGGAATGGTAGACGAAGACGAAGACAATCACGAAGATCTTCGTGGTGTGTGTCTTCGTCTTCGCCTACGTTTTACCGCCGCCGTCTTCTCTTCGGCGTGTCTTCGGAACGAACACGAAAACGCACTCTTCGTGTTCGTTTCCATGTTCGCCCGAAGACGAATGCACAAGTCTAGTAAGAACTCATACAAATGACTAATATGCAGCTTCCTGAAAACATTATATCATTAAAAAAACTAGAAACATTTAAAAATAAAACAGAGCAATACTGTGGAAAATGTATTTTTATCTGATACTATTAATAAAAGTATCGAAGTTAGGCTTCAAAAACATCATCGGTTACATCAGCACTCGCCTGGTGCGGTTTCCAGAATTTTGAGACATTTTTTAGAGGCATTCAACCTTTAGGCCGATCCAAGAAAAATTACCAAATGAATCTCAAACCCAGAAACTTGTATATGGCCAGATAGTGTGACGGAATCCCCAATATTTATGCCTTATATATATATATATATATATATATATATATATATATATATCATTATATATATATATATATCATTATATATATATATATCATTATATATATATATATATATATATATATATATATATATATATATATATATATATATATATATGGGTTACCCATGCGCTGGGTAAGCGCTGAAATCTTGCTTTGTTTTAGTTGCTGAAGAATAAATATTATCCTGAAGGTTATTTAAGGCTCTGTTACTGTTCCCCAGTTGGGATGTATAACCGGCCCCCATAACCGACACAAAAACGCTGACCCCTTTATTAGTGGTTTATACAGAATATAACTGAGGTCAAAAGTCGCCATTTTTCGACACTTGCTCTGTTGGTCTAATAACTGTTAGCAGGAGCGTCCGGGGATCCAAACGTAATCTCACATAATCCACAAAAAAACGAATTATTAACTAATTATAGCTAAAATGACACCAAACCACAGACCTCAGAGTGCATTAACCCTCTGCTGTCTAAAATGAATTGCAAAACTTATCCTCTTTTCTTTTATTCCAACCACAGATGTAAATCATTAACATAATAATTAGTATATAATATTCTAATTAGATGGATAAATAGATAAACATACCCGGGAATGCCCATGAGTCAGCTGCCTGGATACCTGCTTCTTCTGGGGAGGAGTGGAGTTCTGCAGGGGTGGAGCTAGGCCCAGACAGATTTTAGTTGGAAGGAAGTGGGCGGAGCGTAGGCAGAAAGTGGGCAAGGAGCGGGTGTGGCCAAAGCTGCTTTCCCACTGAGACAATGAAGAAAATGAGCCGGAGATCCGGGGAAGCAGAGCTTTGCGAGAAGACTCCAGGTCAAACCCGGAGAGATCTCTGGTATCCTGTAAGGAGCAGGAGAGTGAAGGGACGGACGGTGGGATGTGGGAGATCAGGGGAGGAAAGAGGGACACTTGGGAGGCATTTAATAAAGACGAGTAATAACCATAACTTATAAAGACTTTATTCGCATGATAAGTTTGACTCTATACACCAAACATTTTATGTCTAAATAAATCCTATTTATATGATAACTACAATGTATTTACATGTCACGAAAAATAATACCGCCTTTCTTGTTATTAAGGAAAATGAACGCATTATCGGCCTTCATGGGAATGAATGCTTCGCACTGTCCTGCTTTTCTGAGCGTAGTCACATGGAAGGACGTCAGTAACGGCATAAATCCTGTCTTGTGAACACAAAACTTACAGTAATTTCTCAGCCGACAAACAAAATTCCTTTTATCGGGCCATCTCACGCTGAATTTTTTTTTTTTCTCCCTCCAGCTTTTTGCGTCGCTCACCAGCAAATGGTATTTGTCAGAAGTAATTGGCAAATGCTGCAGGCGATATTCAAGGCTGTCTGGGTGGAAAATCTCAAAGCAGTTGTCTGCGTTGAAAGAAAAATATTACATTTGATCTTTTTTTTTTTTTATTGTACTTGTAGACATGATGTATGTCTGCATTCTTTAACATGAAGGTACTTATTCCTCCCCGAAAGACTTACTTATAGGAAGTTAAATTTCAGATGTATTTACAAAATCTCTGTGAAGTAACCCCAGCATGTGGAAGAAAATCCCTCTTCATGAACTCTAAAATAATTGTTTAATAACATTTTTTTTTTACTTTTTAGTTTATAGAAAGCAGAAAAGAACCATTCCACCCATCTAGTCTTCTTATTTTTCCTGATGTAAGACTCGGGTCTTAATCAGTCTTATCTTAGATTCAGGATAGCTTAATGCTTATCCCATGCATATTTAAAGTCCCTCACTATATTACCCTCTACCACTTCTGATGGGAGGCTGTTCCATGTTTCTAGGAGTGGTCTATTAAGGCTATTAATATATACTTTTGTATGTCTTGTATGTTGAGCTCCTATTACATGATTTATTTTGCAGAGAGAGGGATTATCGGTATACTCTTATGACTCCCAGCATGCTCGGATGGTGGAATGGCCAATCTTGGTTTATTTCTTAGGACAATGCTGATACGGGTTATATAGTCCCTTATAGAATCTCACCTAAAATGTGCGTTTCCATGGAAATAGAACCATATGCTTCTCATAATTTCGATATAAAAAGTTGAATTTCCAAATGGGAGAAATGGGGATTTTTCAGATATTTGCCATGATCCACTGGAGGATCCTTTCTTACTTTTACCCCATCATATTCCTACATATTCTTACATCATATTCTTACATCATATTCCTACATCATATTCTTACATCATATTCTTACATCATACTCCTACATATTCTTACATCATATTCCTACGTCATATTCTTACATCATATTTTTACATCATATTCCTACATATTTTTACATCATATTCTTACATTTCCTATTTTATTTCAAGTGAAATTTAACTTTGTTACTTTACATACAATGTCCACAGTATCTGCTTTAGATTGTAAGCTCACAAGCCCAACATTCTTACCAGGAACTATGCGGCTAGATGGCAAGTTCACGAGCAGGGCACCCAACCCCTGATGTATCTGTATGTATTAATGTATATTTGTTATGTATGAGTTAACCCCCCCCATTTACATTGTGATCCGTTATTTGTTGCTGCTTAATGAAAAAAAAGGTAATAATATCAATAATTCTAATAATATTTAAATATTTATCAACTCCCAGAACAGGGGATCTGGGTGGAGTATAAGAATTAGGAGAAGAGGACATCTCATTGTCCATCGCTGGGAGGTATATTATTAAGTAAATATATAATAATGATAATAATGTATAATATAAAAGTATATCTCTGAGAATAATCTGCCCCTGGCCCGGTATAACCCCGTCGGAAGCGCGCTGTTAAAGCCTGTAGCAGACCGTGTCTCTCGTACAGCAATCACTTCATACCTGTATGAGTTCAGGTGAAGGATCACATGATAATGGATACGTTCGCTGCTCTCATGCTCTTCTATCCATCTCTCGGAGTCGTGTACACCTTCAGGGCATTCCGAGGCTGCTGTCAGGACTCGGTGATTAAATACGTACACGCATGAGGGTGTCTAACGACTTATAAAGCACTGCCATGTAGTAGCTAACAGCTTTATCATGATAGATTGAGACGTTTTGGCCTTGCCGTTCTTACACCTTTGATAAAGGTGAGAGGATAATGGATTCCGCGCAGCTCCTGGTGGCGATGACAGGCTGATTTCGGAGCACAGCCATTAAGGTTGTTTGTTTTGTTTTACCCGTTCGCACATACGACACAGACATCGTTTGTTTTATATAGTTTTAAAGTATGGAGTATTTCCATCTTACCTGCGGTTGATGTTAACAAATACCCAGTGTTTTACGTTGACGCTCCTCTTCCATTCAAGGAGAGACCAATACCGGTAGTATACTTGCCGGAAGAGATGAAGCTGTACCGGGTTAGCCATAGAAAGAGAGAAAGCCAATTTGGTAAAGACGTATAATGGATTGCAAGCTTCTGAGGCTACTTAGGTCTCTTCTTCATTGCACAACCATGATGTTTAATATGCTTGAAGAAGAGGCCTAGATAATGGAGTTTTTTAAGTACTAGCTGGGAGGTTTGTGGCATCCAGATGTTGGCCAGGGTATAATTCCGCCATGTCTGAAGCCAAAGGCAACCATTTCTACAGACATTCAAACTCTGTTACAGTTTTACTCCTTCCGACCCTCAAAATGTCTTCATTATTAATTATTTGTATATCTGTAATTATTATTAGTAATTATATGTATATACAGATGTTTGTGTATATATATATGGGGACAGTTGTTCACACAGTCTTTATGACTTATGCATGTTTAATGAGGCTGAGTGTGTGCAGAACACATTGAGGTAAACCGCAATTTCTGGTAAACAACGGAATGGCTCGGTCTTAATCACCAGAAGGGACCATGTGACTTTTGAAAATCGCTGGATGAAAGGACTTCATTAGGTAATAAGACTTCATTAGCATTGCCATGAAGAATCAACTCAGTGTGATTTTTAAGCTGGGGACTTCGCCCGACATATTACAAGACAACAATGGCGGCCTCGTGTTCTGCCGATAAAAGATGTTTATAGGTAGTAAATGGAATCCAGCTCTACTAATCTACGTCACTGTTTACAGCACTGCACCTAATGCTCAAATTTGGAAGGGGGCTTCCCCTTTACCATAGCAGAGTCCTGTAATACAAGGGCCACAAATGAAGATGACCGGTGGTACTAGAGAATAAGTCACTGGCGATGTTACCAATTGTTTTGTCTATGGGAAAAGGCGAGATGTAAGGTACATTAATAAAAAAAATACCCGATCCCTTACTGTTCTGACCACGTTCCGTAGTCTGCATTTTATGCCAGTGACATCATCATCATCATCCAGTGACCCCCCCAACCTAACCGCTGAGGTTAGTGCCATGAAACGAGATTACTAGACCACAGAGGATTAATTAAGCGGGGGCAGAAAATGGAGACGCAAAGTGGTGGAGTGGAACAGAACGCCAGAGGAATTTTTCAAGGATTATAACATTATTTTAAAGAAAGAAAAATTGGCAAATCTTTAAATCTGCAGTTTCATTGCCTGTTGAATTTTAGCAAAATGTTTTTTTTTTTTTTCCCCCAATCAGGTGAATTGATTTGGTAAAAGAGTCTCAATAGTCGCAATTTTTTTAACCCTTCAAAAAAAAAAAATTCCGCCATATAAAATGAGACAATCTACTACTTAGATTATACCTTTAAAATTACTTTTTTGGTCTTTTTTGCTTTTTATTACTATACTGTAATTAGATATCGATATGGCCTTCGCCCATTTCATCCCTCTTATGTCTGGTGGGGCACTGCCACCTTAACTGTGTTAGTAGATATTATTGTATAATTATTATATAATAGTATGTGCATGAGTAATGCGGTAATGAAATATGTTTCGCCAACGGATGGGCTAAAGATTGCATAAGTAGAATATTTGTGCTATCAGTAAAACGCCAAAATAGACAATGGAGACGTGAAATTAATGGTTTGCCTGGAATGATAGTTTGTGTTTCAAGCCAACTACTAAGCAACATCTTTTAAGACTCCTGGCACTGTAGGGCGAGAATAACAAAGCCGGCTTATATTTAATAAAGAAATCTGCTACTTTGTACACTACCTAATGTATCGGTTCATCTTAGTCCGCCAGTTCTTGTTTTGTCAGACCCTTTGAATGTAGGGACTGAGAGAAGATGTTGGAATTAGTTCACTTAACCGAATAAGCGCATATATAAGCGCTACGGAATTTGATGGCGCTATATAAAACAATAAATAATGTTAATAATTTAAATATACGCATACAGCCTGTGTACATTTGCTGGCACAGGACCTTTATTTGTGGTCCTTTGTGGGTTTTTGGTTACCTGAGCCGTCCCATCAGATTTTTTTATCGATATATCTGCCATAATCTAATAATAAAACAAGCTTTCCATTTTGCTATATAAAACGCCGGCAATTAAGCTTCGAGAGCTTGTTTGGGATTTAAAGAACATAAAAAGCTTTCCCTGGTTGTGCTCTCTGCTCCACGAATGAATCAAAGCCGGCTTTTAAAGGGAGCGGCTGCCGTACGACGACTTGTTTCGTCTGAGATTGTAGATAACGTTACGCGGTGCAACCTTTGAAGGAGAAATGTGACCCCCTCGGTGTATTACAGCAGCGCTAAAGAAGCGTCTGGGCCTAAAAGCCTTATCTTGAAGCAGTCAGGTGTTTGGTTTCAAGATGATCAAAACACTGCTTTATTAATTTAGATGTTTTTTTTCTCTTTTTAGAGACGAGAGTGCGGTAGACGGTTCTTCACGAGCTGTCTCGTGTAATGTGATAAGGATGGTTGCACTCAGTTTCAAAAGGATGCAGTCTTTTTCCCTCCAAGCTAAAACTACAACATTTTGCTACATAAAAAAAAAAATGCGGAAATGTATCAAAATAGCCCATACTGAATAGTAAAGGCGTAGAGGAATAATCCCCATTTTTTTTCAGAATTTAAAGGGACAGTTTAATGTCCCTGACATCTCCGCTGTAGAATAATGCATGTTAAAGTGACACTAACCAAAAAAATAAAAAAATAAAAAAAACACCTACCTGAGGTAAATGACGGACCCCCCCCCCCGCCTTGCATTCCTTCTCCGTGGTCTGACGATTCTTGCCACTGATTGACCGCTGGACAGACCCCCCAACCCCAACATTGGCCAAACACATCTTCTTCCCAGAAAATAGATGGGGGGGGGAGAAAATGCAGACGGAGGGAATGGGTAATAATTATTTAATTATTTAATTAATATTATTAATATTATTAATATTATTATTGAGTGAGCAATTTTGGTGAAGAAGAGCAAGACCCTCCTCGCCATCGATAACATATACAGAAAAAATACAATAACATAACATTTCTTGTGTTGGATTGATTGTGGCGGAAAATAATAATGATTTCATTTGGACTTAAACAAAAAATATCCAACTACAACATTTACCACTATTTGTTCTGAAACAGGTGCCTTAAAAAAAAAACATGCGGTATTTGGTTATTTGCTTATCTTTTGGGATTGTTTGGAGACCAAACCACAAACCATGTTGGTGTAAAGTGAGGTCAGGGCTGGATATTATATCGCAGAGACATTCATTTCTGGTTCACCACAGAAACCTCAGGCGGCTTTTACCTGCACAAACGCTTCAGAGTTATAAGGCGTGTGGGAATGGAATCTTCGCGTGTTCCGCGGACGCTTTTACCTGTCTGTATCTGCTCCGGAGGACACACACAGGTGAAAATGAATGGCTCTCAAGTGGATCTTCGACATGTTTTAACTTATTGTTGGATGAGACAATCGCATGTAATGTTTAATGGCTGAGGAATTTGTCTTAAGTCCAAATTCTTGTCTTTCAGCCGGTTATGGTTGCTGTGTAATCAGTGACAGATAACTTTCTTTACAGAACAATCCTGCAATCACTCGCAGGTCAGCGGCTTTGATAAAAAATATTAAATAGAATGAAATACTTTGGGAATCCTACCTGTAACTTGCTAAGAAATAAGCCATTGGGTTCGGCCGGATGTGTATCATGCAATATACGTGATGTATACATACTATAACATATCATTGAGTGGGTGACATGGACGTTAAAGGGAGTTTCGTGAGGACAATAACAGATCTAAATGGGCTTCTTATTTGATATAAAGTGGCTTATATTGGCTTGATACATTCCTAGGACTTTGCAGAGTTCCTAATGTCGGCGTCGACCCCCCCCAAAATATTTAGTTGGGGTATCTAGAGCCTGCAACTGTGCAACCAGAAATGAGAACCCCATTGACAAATATTAATGTTTATAATTCTCTTTGACTTTATCCTGGCTGCTTGCCCCGGAGTCTCCAGGTGAGTATTTTCAATCTCCTGGCGGAAAATTTGCATTTGGTGCCACCCTCTTCAAACACAGGCCCCACCCATTGCTTTCTACTCTCCGCCCATTTCCCTCCCTCCTTAAAGACCTAATTGAAGCTAGCGCTGCCTCTTACTGAAGTAATGCACCCAGGGGGCTCCAGGCAGCCCACCCTGCAGCAATGTAGTTGCCCTAAGCCAGAAGGTCCAGGAGGTCAGCAGTCCCCCTGCCACAAAACTGGGGGCGGAATCACCCTCTCGGGTCATCTGCCTCCTGCTGTGCCGGGTGGCTGCTGACCCCCTGGACCTGTTGCTTTAGGCCAACTGCGTAACCAAATTGTTGAACCGGACGGATACAAGGGAGTTCTCTGATCCTCAACCTGCCCTGCTGTGGGGCAATGCCCTCTGTATGGCCTAGGCCAGTACCCGATGTAAATATGCCGCTGCTACCCTGAAACATATACTTTTAAGTACCGTGTACAATCTACATCACCAAAAAACAGGAAGATCTCTGCCTGGGGTTTGAATAGATGCATTCTATGAAAAGGCGGGTTAAGAGATTTAAAGCAAATCCTCTTAATCTTAAAGGACAGTAGAATTCTAGAACAAAACAGCCCGAATACACTACCCTCCCGGACATGATGAAAGACGGTTTTCACAAAAAAAAAGCTATTTTATTTTGGTTTAAACAAAACAACAAAGAAGGGACAAAAGACCAGTTCTGACTTTTGATGCTTTGTTTCGTAATGTAAAAAAAAAAATGCTGTGCAGAACAAAAACAGCCATTAACGTTACCAAGGATTTATCAACGAGTATTCATTTTTCATGTCAGCATTCAGTTTCCTACACAGAGCACATATAGCCGTTTATGACCGTTGTTTACTGTATTAAAAAGAGTTAAAAGTATACACATAATTATATCATTAGTATTTATTAACAGATTTACTTAGTTTTTACTGTAATAAAATGAGATGTAATAAAATCCCCCCTGCCACGTCTTTCTTCCAGGCTATATATGTTAAGATCCTTTAACCTGTCCTGGTAAGGTTTATCTTGTAATCCATAAACCATTTTAGTAGCCCTTCTCTGCACTTTCTCCAACATTTCTATATCCTTCTGGAGATACGGTCTCCAGTACTGTATACAACACTCCAAGTGAGGTCTCAGCGGTCCTCTGTACAACAGCACGAGCTCTTCCCTCTCTCTACTGCTAATACCTTTCCCTATACAACCAAGCATTCTGCTAGCATTACCTGCTGCTCTACTGCATTGTCTACCTACCTTTAAATCCTCAGAAATAATTACCCCTAAATCCCTTTCCTCACACGTTGAGGTTAGGACAGTATCCAATATTCTATGTTCTGCCCTTGGGTTTTTATGCCCCAGATGCATTACTTTGCATTTATCCACGTTAAATGCCAATTGCCACAGCTCTGACCATTTTTCCAGTTTACCTAAATCATTTGCCGTTTGGCTTCTCCCTCCAGGAACATCAACCCTGTTGCAAATTTTTGTCCAAGACCTTCTGCAATATCACTAATAAAAATATTAAAGAGAATGGGTCCGAGTACAGATCCCCGAGGTATCCAACTCATAACAAGACCTTGCTCTGAATATACTCCATTTACTGCAACCCTCTGTTTTCTATCACTCAGCCGCTGCCTAATTCATTCAACCGTTGTTTACTGTAGTAGTCTACAGATAATTTTGGGGGGTATAATTCCTCCACAACGATGTGAGAGACTGATAAAGTCATACAGAAAACGATTACTTTAAGTTATTGCTGCTAAAGGTGGTTCTCCAAGCTATTGAAACATAAGGTGTACTTAGTTTTTCACATATGGCTTCTCCATTTTGGCTTTATTTTTGTTGAATAGATCATGACACGGAGTAATATGTCATGTGTTGTTGCTCATCTGGGGTTATATTTACCTAATTTTTAGACCTCCTAGGGAGCAGATGATTTTTGTTATGTCCTGAGTGACACGCTCAAAATTCAGCCCTGGTGCTTCCAATGAAAAGAAGATATTAAAGAAAGTAAGAACACTCACAGGACTTTTCTAAGAGTATTTATTTTATTCAAGTGATTATGATTAAGAATATCAAATGTCTCTGATGCAGAGACAAAATAATATTGGAGCAAAAAAATTACTTTTATAAAAGTCCTGTGATTGCTCCTGCTTTCTTGAATATATATATATATATATATATATATATATATATATATATAATGCTTCCCTTGGGTATTTATTTACTACGGGGTTATTCCCCACGTCCCCGGTCACAAGCAGCAGGAATAAAAGATCTATCTGAACTTGAGTGAAAAGTGCCAAATGAAGATTTTGAAAGTTTTAAACTACAGTAATTTGTCCTATACCCAATTTGCCTTTACAACTGAATGAATTGTATCCATATTTGAATATGTTCCTTGCAGGATTTGATAATTATGACTTTATGTTTTTCCAGTATAATCTGCACTCCTTTACAAGTGTGAGACATCGACAACAACCACAAAAAACAATAAAAAATGGAGAAAGAGCTAACGTTTAATAAAAAGCTTAAATCATGGTGAAAAAACGTAATTTTTTATTTTGCCTCCATTGTCTTCTAAACTCCAACATTTTTTTCTGTTAAAAACACAGCATTTTATCTAGTTGAAGGCCACCTTGAATGCCTTTCGTTTGAGACTCACTGTTTCCAAGCCAATGAAAGCGATTCACCAGAGGTTTCAGAGTTAATAAATCCGCACGCTGTGTGACGAGTTCAAGTTAGGTCTCCGCTATATGTTGTGTTTCTTGTGATCAGTGTCAGATTTAACATAAATAATGTTCTTTTTCAGATTGTTGATAATCTATGTTAATCGTTTTTCAGCTGTAACGTTCTCATTGAAACAGGGAATGCATAGAAATGTATCAGTGCTGCGGCTAAACTGCGTGGGAATGAAAAGGCTTGTTTAGGGCAAAGCCTCAGGGCGACTCTTATCTAAAAGGTGAAGCATCCTCTACATTTTCTCTGAGGGTTTGAATTAAAGTGACAGGTGTCAGGAATTAGGGATATGCTGCTTCTGGGAATCATAGCTGTTGATGGCTATACATCTCGCCAGCCTCGGCCAGGTCTTAGGAGGACTATAAATCATTCACAAAACCTATTTTTAGACAACGTATATTCTGAGAGCAGGGCAATAACTTCCAATGGGGCAAAAGGGGCAGATACCCGTGGCACAGCATGGCAAAGAGCGCCCTTGAGCTGCCCAATGGCAATGTGCCTATGCCCTGGGACATCAACGCAGGGTTGGACCTCCGTCCATATATTCAGGGGATATGACAAGGCTAGAATTGACAGACAAAGACAACCCAATACATTAGGTGGAGAGAGCCCTGCTCAGAAGCTTACAATCCACAATAATAGTA
This sequence comes from Spea bombifrons, assembly GCF_027358695.1. Taxonomy (NCBI): domain Eukaryota; kingdom Metazoa; phylum Chordata; class Amphibia; order Anura; family Pelobatidae; genus Spea; species Spea bombifrons. The sequence continues at coordinate 8,192,404 of NC_071088.1, forward strand.
TAATAATAATTATAATATCTATAATAATATTGCGCCGAGAGATAGTTTTGATGTCACTGGTTGCAATGATACTTTCACTGTAAATAATAAATATACCCTAAAGAACTTTTTGGAAATGGATATTAGCCAATTGCTTACCAAGGGTGTTCCACAAACTCTAGGGTGTTGCTACACTGTGAGGTTTGCTACCAGGCCCGGACTGGGACAAAAAATAGGCCCGGGCATTTAAGCCAGAGCAGCCCATTTTTATTTAAAACGGGTTTTTTTTTTAACTTTATTTAACATCCTCCATGTTAAATAAAGTTAACAAAAACTTTATTTAACATGGAGGATGTTAATTAAAGTAAAGAAAAAAAAAAACCCCCGATGTTTTAATTTAAGCCCTGGTGGGGGCTTCCCGGCCCCTTAGAGTGGCGGACCCGGTCGCAGTTGCAGCGGGCTTAAAGGGCAGGTGCCCCTTATGCCCTGCGTTAATGAGGCCGCATAGGCCCAGTCAGTCCGGTCCTGACTGGGCCTATTTTAAGGTAGGAGCCTGGAGCTGCAGCTCCATCAGCCCCTAAGTCAATCCGGCCCTGCCCACCGGGGAAATGCCCGGTGTGCCCAATGGCCAGTCCGGGCCTGTTTGCCACACAGAACACAATCCTGATAATTGGTCCGCTGCACTTAGTGTTGTTTTTAAACACAGTCGATAACCATCCAGAACCTACAGATGGTTGCTCTGCTTGGTCATCAGATTAATGTCTATAATTCATGGGTTGTCAAAGTACCTACTTACTCTGTGAGTCAAAACAGCGTTTCATTTTTGCAGTCGAGCGGAACCAAAAAGGAGTGACTGTCAGCGGAGAGAATGGTTCTAAAATCATTACCATAATGCCTTGTGTCACCCGGCTGACAGACATAGGGGCTTGATTATTACACTCCGTAACATGCTGTTTTAGACCAAAACCAGCTGTTTGGGTGCATGTATGTATGTTTTTTAGCATTATGTAACATAATGTTTTTGAGCGAGCACCGTGCCTCCTCTCCCCATTTGGCCGATATGGTAAGTTGAAGGTCATTGGAGTTCTAATCCACAATGGGTGGATATAGAGATATAATATATAGAGATATGTATGTATGAATTGTATGTGCGTGTTTTTTTATATATATATATATATATATATATTTATATATATTTTATTAAGTTATGGAGGCGGTAGCCTTTGACAGGCGGAGCGTAATGTCACAGAGTCTAATTCTTGAGATCATATTATTTTGTCTGCATTCTAACCTAGCTATAGATCCGCTGCCGCACGGTCATACAGTACTGCCTAAAAATAATTTAGCTGAATAAAAATGCTAAATTTACCAATGAAAATTACATGATATTTACAAATATTTTTACGTTGTTTTATTCTACCTTTGATAAATTCAAAGAAATATACATTATTTAAAAATAAACAATATGCAATTTTGCAAAATATTTTATATAAATATTATGTCTCTCAAATCTGTAACAAAATATACAACAGTCTCAAAGGCCGGGTATATTCAGAAACCATAATAATTTTATTTTAAAGTCAGAAGTAGTCCCCACTTTAGATGACATGCAGGTCTTACCATGTTGATCGAGTCAATTTAATTTATAAATCATCATACCTGGGAATTTATGGGCTTATCTCTCGGAGGTCTTATTGGAGGTGGGGGAGGGGTGCGTTGGGCTTATTCAAGCTATCAGGAAAGGTGATAAGGAGCTGGGTAGAGAGAGGCCAGTATCACCTGTCATTCCCTATGCTGAGTGCAGGGTTATGACGTCCCCATACCTAGGAACTCTCCGGGTTTGCGGGAGCGGCGTTGCAGGACGCCCCACTCCTCGCCCACTTCCCTTACCACACCGGCTTCCTGCATGTTGGGCTAGCCCAGCAAACAGCGTCAGCGGGACCACCTACTGACATCAGCGGGACCACCCATCCCAGAAAGTGGAGGGCTCCAGGTGGTCAGAGCAAGAAAGCCCCCCAGGTATGGACATCACAGGTAAGGACACTGTGGAGGCTGTGCTAGCTAGACATAGACCTCCATAGTATTACTGAGCCAACTGGACCATGGAGCAGGACAATCTGCCCCCATTATACAGTAACGTGGCTCCCCAGACCGGCAACCCTTGACCAGTCTGTGGTTGCCCTGTGGTCCTCTGGGCCTACTGGCCACACATGGATAGTTCTCATGTATGGCAATCATTACGTGTCACAGAGCACCCCTCTGCCCTGGGTGGATAGACCTCAATGTCCATGTAATCCAAGCAGCAAATATCCATTTCTGTGCGAGCCACTGCCGTGAAAATAAATTATATTAATGAGTTATTACTTCCACCAAAAGAGGATTGACCATCACGACCCTCCAGTAAATGGGTTCTGGTAAGATTGTTGATAAACGGGTAATACATACAAAAATAATTATAACGGGACTATCATTTTAAAGCCCAGATTTCCATGCGAAGGGTTTATAAGTCGCCGCTCCTTGCCATGTAATCTTCTTCTAACAGGAATTTACCGCAATGCGCCACAAATGCATGGGGTTTTTCTTAAAAGCAGCTTGTAGCTAACCACATAAAGAGCTCAAGTGTGCAAAGTTCATTAGCATTGTTCGGACAGATGATCTGATTTAGAATCGAAGGCATTTAGTAGAAGAAAGGAAAACGATTACGTTTATCCCGTGTAGTGAATACAGCTTCTGGTATCTCAGCAACATTGTATCTCGGAAGCGTTTGAAACCCGCACGCCTTCTTTGCCAACCTAACACAGGTGTCCGAAAATAATAACTGGATAAATATCACCAATCACTTATAAAACTTTGCTTGTATCAACATTTGTTGGTCACGCTGCAGACTTCTGTTTGCTTAAGTCAGGCAAACAGTGCGATTTACCGCAAGGAAAAGAAATTAGCAAGACAAGGAGCGGTTGGCCAGCAGTTAACCTTATAGATAATGTTATCTATAAACTTTATTTATTTTCATATTCGACTTAAAACCTTAGGTTTGACAGATAAAGACGTAGTTAACCCATGTAACGTTCAGAATGGATTGCGGCTGCGGCATGCCAACCGTTTATTGTTTTTTATAGTTTTTTTTTTAATGTTGAGAATAAATTATTTTGTGTGGTTCCTGAAATGGGTTCATGGCCCACAGATTTCTTTATCTTTCTTTAAATTAGAATTATTAGCCCTGAATTGCAGCTTTGTTTTTTTTTAAATACTAAATTGTGGTAGCCCAAAATGATAACCGATAAATAGGGTAAAACATTTAAATGCAAATGAATTCATCTTGTAACGCATTCAGGATTATAAATAATGATATGTTCAGTTGAACACCCCAAATCTGCTGGCCCAGTTTTCTGTTTTTTTTTGAGAGGGGGCAGACTTTGGGCTTTATTCACTAAAATTAATGTTATGAGAAACATAGAATTTGATGCCATATTCTTCATTTTTCTGATGTAAAGACCTTAATCAGTCGTTGGTCTCATCTTAGAGTCATCAAGCCAAGTGCATGTTTTAATTCTTTCTGCAACTTCTGCTAGGAGGCTGCTCCACTTGATGATGCTTCTTTATATAATTCAAAACTATTCTACAAATGTGTTGATCTATACATTAACTAACACTTTGGCATCCATGTGTATAGATCAAAATACCTGCATTGTAAAGTGTAATAATTATGAGCATAATAGAAGCCAGAAAAGTAATATATAACGCCACTTCTTTAATTCTTCACATTGAGGCGTTAAATCTCTGGGTCAAGGGCGAGACATTTAGGCAGACCTTCTCCGCACCCTATCCGCCTCTCAACGCCATACCAATTTAATGTATTTGAGGCTGGCCCCGCCCATTTACGCAGCTATCACTGCCTCTTATGCAGCTAACCCCACCCCTCACAAAGCCACACCTCCCAGGTATGCTAATGATGGGTATCAGGGAGCTAAGGTCAAACACTGGTCCAGTTTTTTAGATTTTACCGAAAAAAGGGCTAATGATTAATTGGTTGGTGGCCGTAATATGATCCAGAGGTGATAAGATCCAAGTCTCGAGGACCACGAAGAGGCCAAGATATTCGGATATTCCTTCTGAAACCTAATTTTCAGTTACCCTTTTAATTTCGAAAAATCATTATCGGCAAATTCTAATCCCTGCCTGTCATAGGAATCATTGTCAGGAGTTTTACTGAGATGAAGATGAAGGTGGTGAGGTTTTATTTAAAATTCAATGACTTGGGGATTTGTGTCGTTTTTCCCCTTATATCTGAGATAGAAATCCTCATTCTGGAATAAATAAATCTGTCAGCCCTACCTTTCTGTTTTTTCAGTAGCCGGGCCAAACTATGTCACCCTCTAAACAGCCTCATCCTTCTAACTAAACACACGGCCTTTGGATTATAAACGTCTGGGACTCTGTCCAACTCCCTCTTAATCTCGTTGCACATTATGTACTAAAGGCCGTTGGGTGTGCACTCTTATTATTTTCAACATATATGGGCCCGTCCCAGCTAAGCCCCAAGCCTGATGCCCCTCTCTCCTGCCCTGGTACCCCTAACATAAACACAAATTAATAGGAGATCACCTAAATTACCTCGATAATACCCCATCCATAGCCAACACCATGATACGCTTCCCATAGGCAACAAACTGGATGACGTAGGCTTAAAAATAGACATTTTCCCTATTGTACACATTTGAATAAATGAAATAAAAATGTTTATATTTGTACATGAAAGCATTTACATACATAAGGTGAGATAATTTCGTTCAGTTTTAGGGTCTTAGACCTTAGATAAAAATGTCCACACAAATTTGAGTGCTGTCTTTGCACAATTCCAGTGTTTTAGCCGAAACAAAGTATTTTGTTGAAATATAAGATTTCTATCACAGCATTTCTTATTCCACAAGATATTTTTTTCCCTTAAATACAATATATATATATATATATATATATATATATATATATATATATATTTATTAAATGTTACATTTTATATGGAAACATAGACTCAGCAGATCAGATCCATTCAGCCTGTCCAGTCTACTTGTTTTTAATAATCTAAAGATTCAGACCTTAATCAGCCATTGGTCACATTTTAAATTTGGGAGCCATATGCCTATCCCATGCATTATTAAATTTCCTCTACCACTCCAGACACTACATTTTCAAATTTAAAAAAAATAATTTACGTAAATTTGTTTACTGCTGTTATGAATTTGTTATTACTATCATTAATCTACAACATATTTGCTATTTTTTTCTCAATTTTTTAATTTTATTAATTTACATGCTATGACCCCACTACCCACCAACCCCCAACACTAAGTATCTTTATTTCTATTAAATTACACCATGCAGCCTCGAGGGTCTTCTGCAAGATCTGCTTCTTCCCTCTTCTATCAACGACATGTCCCTCAAGAGCATCAGAATGCATCATAAATTGGCATATTCTAGTAATTATTTCCCATTTATACAGTTACATTCTTGTTTCTGCTGAATTGGTGACTTCTGCATCCCATCAGCTCAGACTGGTCCTCTTACTGGACATCGAGTAATTTCCCAGTGATCATGGTTACAGGAACAGAGCTAAAGATGGGCTTTTAAAAATGTTCAAAGATGGGGCTCAAGATGGATTTGTGAGAATGATCCGCGAAATGGGTGGACAAAGTAATTGTAATCCTGCAGTCAATATCTGTCATGCTATTAATCTACACTCAGAAATATTAGCAAACACGACCTGAACACACAACATTGTTATTTGTGTACTTGCTGAACACAGTAAGCCCTTGGCTTCAATGCACGCCCAAGCTAATAAGTCGCTATGGATCTGTGCTCGATTGGGGCAAAACGTTGCACAAGCAGTTTGGTGCCGGCTATTAATTGCAAGGCCTATCATTTTTAGTTGGAAAAAAAACCCCAAACCCCCCAAAAATCTGCATTAATAAAGATAAAGAGGAGAGGAACACTACATCATGCAAAAGTGGGCAATCTCTATAGGCCAAGGGCGTCCAACCTGCGGCCTTCCAGCTGCTGCAAGACTACCTCTCCCATCCTCAGCCAGCCCCTTAGCTGAAAGAGCATTATGGGAGATGTAGTCCTGCAGCAGCTGGAGGGCCACAGGTTGGACACCCCTGCTATAGGCCAATTGGTTCTTATCTACTGACAAATTCTATGTAACAGTGTAACTGCCATAGGGCGTATAAGGCGTATATTCACAGATTCCCAACGGCTTCTTCAGGACCTTGAGTCCCCATGGGATATTTCACTCAGCTTTAGATTTAATGATAGTAAGCAATTGGCTTGTAGGCTCCAATGACTTTCGACGGTCTTCTCCTGGACACCGGTGTCCGGATATGGATACTTTACCTACTCCTACTTCAGGGTAAATGGAAGACAGACATGAAACAAATGCTAACTAGAGGAAGGTGAAAATAGTTGAGATGTGGAATAATAATAGAAATTCCCGGATTCTTTCAATGTTTTAGCCCCATAGCGAATTGGATCTACTCATGCCCTTTGTTACTGGATAACACTTCAGATGTTTCACACTATAGATCTGTAAACTTCATAAGTGATTCTAATTTAATAAAGAAAAAACAATGTTGTTTGTCTAATAATTTGAATGAATCAACAAAGACTTGACTGTATTCACAATTAATAGCCAAGTATATGAGGAAATGTCTTGTGACATAGAGGAACCGGTCAGGAATACACAGCCCGGCCCATTCCAGTTAATCTAAAGTTGAAATGTCTGTTTGAGCTAGACTTACCAAATGTCACTAACACCCAGTCCGTCGGGGCCAAGCATTCGTGCCGCACAATAGAATGTGTGTTCTGCGGTATTCCAGCCACAAATACCAGGTGTTCTCTGTAAGTGTCGCACATCGACGTGTGATACTGTATCAGCTCCTGTTCTCTAACACAACTCATTCTGACTTTCTTCTTCTGTGTCAGGGACATGCATGAAAACTTCCTTTGAGGTGGAAAACCACATAACTGGGAAATGTTTTGTTATACAGAATACTCAAGGTGATTAGTGAGAATTTAAACGTCTTCTTATAGAAAAGATCTAACTATCAATAGAAACATAGATTATATAGAATTTCACGGGAGATCAGACCCATTCGGCCCATCTAGGCTGCCTATTTTTTTAAGACGCTGACCTTTAGGTCTTTATGCCTATTTCGTGCTTACTGCATGAGCCTCTACCGCTTCTGATGGGAAACTATTCCATTTATCTACTACCCTCTCAGTAGAGTAAAACTTCCTTACATTACATCAAAGTAGATAAGTGGATCAGCCTCTCACCAAAAGTGGAAGAGGTTAATAGGTTAAGGTAATTTAACCCTTTGGTAGTGGTCAGGGCACGTTCTTCCCTGTAGGAGGCCAGGCCGGTTTTCATAGTTTTTCTATAGTTTGATAAAATGAGCAGATTAGATGGTTCTTATATGCAGTCAAATTCTATATTTCTATGTATCCCCCCCCATTATTTTCCCATAAATGATAAATAGTAAAAATAATGGAAACGAAATAATTTTCTTCAAAGCCTTCATCCACTCTGTAAATGTATTCAATAGATATGGTTGTACATACGTGTAGATTGCACGCAAAGCCTGTGAAGGCAATAGTACATAACATATTGCATGATAGGCACATATATGTAGTGTTACTACTTATATCTGTCCAATACCATCCTACAGGCCACGACTGGCATACCTGGAAACTTGCGCAGCTTCTCTGGTTCTCTTAGTCAACACCCGAATCCTCCGGGTCATGGGGTCCTGACACGCCCACTCCCCGCCCATTTCCCTTTTAAATGGGGGTGTTGCCTGCGATGTCGGCAGGAATGCCCACTGTCGACATCGGGAACGCCCACTGAAGACATCGGGAATGCCCACTGACATCTGCGGGACCGCCCACCAAAGTCAGCTGGACTGTCCACTGACGTCAGTATGCGGTCCTGGCCGCGTCCCGAAAGGAAGCCGGAGCCCAATAGTTCTTAGCTACGACAACTGGCCATACCCGGTGGGCCGACATCAGTCCAAACACATGTGATCTGCCCCACCAGTGACAGATGGGGCACTAAAACATAACTTGCACCCTTTCCTATCCAGCTGTCAGCCGCGCTCATGTCATTTGAGGGCCTCCGGCCTTAAAGTGCCGGCGTCTCCTTGTCATCCCCAGTCCAGTCCTGCCGTCTTATCGAGAAAAACAAGCTGCCTTAGCTGGAGCTTTGCTCTTTTTTTTCATACAAAGAAAAGAAAAATCCCGGTGTTTACTCAGCTGTTGTCAGTTTAAAGTGCTATTTGGAACTTTCTATAGAAAGATTTGCCTGAAAGGTTTGCGTATTCCAAGAAGCCACAATGAGTAAGTACATATAAAAGAGAAAAAAACATTGTGATGAGTAATCGGAGCAGAATCAATGATAACCTTTTTGCATTATACATGCTAAAGTTCTCTTTTAATTGCTCTTAGCCAAAGTGTGGGTGTGAGCGTCGGAGAAACAGGAGCGTAGGGAGATCTGTCAGTTTGTAAATGCAGAAATTAATGGCGTGCTTAGGATGCAAATTTTACATCTGCCAATACAAATGTTTCGGTATTTGTACAGTAAAAATAAGACAGAGGACGTTTTTTGGTGTGACTATTATTTTTACTATCAGTCAAAACATGGAAAAGGTTTCAGCAAACATAACGAAGTGGAACATGAGATCACTGGAGAGAAAGATCATTTTTCCTTCGGTTAACTCTGCCAAAACGGGCAGAAAGCTGAATTAAGAAAAAAAAAAAAAAACACGGTTGCTATAGAAGCGTCGCACGGGAAACTGGCAAACAATTAAACAAATATTTGGTTTCCCAAGGACATCAACCAAAGTTATGCAAAGATGACACTTTATTAAACTGGAAGGTGTTTTTCGATGGGACTGTGTGAAATGACACAATATGTATAAACCTCCTATGCAATATCTATGCAATGGCAGAGAAGGGCGCATGGGTAAGGAAGCTGCAGCGGCAGAGTATTTCTTACCGATATACCTGGTAACTCTCTGGGTTTGACCCAGAGTCTCCAGGTGAAGCCCTGTTTCCTCGGGTCTCCAGGCCAGTTTCTTCTTTCTCTGGGAGGAATTCTTTTTTTTCACTGTGCACATTGATTAAGGTGTCCATACATACATACATACATACATACATACACACACACGCACTCATACTGGGACACACAAACATCCTGTCTTACACTTGCTCTTGAATTCACACTCTTACTTGCCTTTGAACCATTTGCTCTAACATATACGGTACTTTTCTCCCACTTATTTTCTTTCTTCTTTTACTTTTAAAAAAATTTTTATTGAGTGTTTTCAAAAGAATAAAACATAAAAAAAATTATCAAATAATAAAAAAAGAACCTAATACTCCCATGGTATCTAGCAGTATCTAGCGCTTCTACTACGAGGTTGCGCAACGTGTCCGGTGACCCCAGTCACCGGACTTCCCACTGATTAAGGTGCCCCGGGTACTAAGACTGGCCCTGGATATCATTTGGAGAGGAACATTGGGGAACGTATTGTGAAGCTATTTTATGTTTCTGTAATTGCTTCATGTCTGCGATAGGCCGGGAGGAAAGTCAGATGGCGCCCAAATGGTGACATGACAACAATCACACAAAGAAAAGAACACGACGTGAAGATAAAACTGATACAAATCCAAACCAGATTTAATATATGAATATTCAACCGAAGCAATTAGTTTTTATTTGATAAACTTGGTGCCCTTTCAAGACAATTTGTGTTCTACCAGATGTGCTGACAAAACATATTTGACCAAAAACATCCTTTTTATTTTATATGGGGGGGGAAAACATAATTGAAAAAATATGCTGGGCCGATATTATTTGCTTTTAAGCTGAAACAGATAATAAATCAGAATATCGTTCCATTGCGTAGCACTTCTAGTCTTCTCTTTATTGGGATGCTGCAAAAGATAACCCTTTGTTTCTAAGAGTCACTGCCTCCATCGATAGCGGTACCTGACACATTCGAGTGAGCTGCATCTTCTAATCACACACAAAAAATTACTTTTCCATTATTGGGGGTGAGATATAACATGTGATTCTAGGAAAGTTTGAAAAGTGGTGCTTCAAGCGAATAGACCATTCCAGTGGTGATTAAATTGATGAGGCCATCTTTAAAACCTTGTACCAGAATTGCTTTTGCCCATAATCAACTTTGTGTCCACTTAGATGTAAAGAAGTGTTGCTTTGTTGAGAGGTAGATGGTGGGTAAGTGGTAGATAAGCAGAACAGCTTCCCAACCAGGAGCATAACAATCATGGTCGAAGAAGTCGCAACTGTGACTGGGCTTCTACTCTAGTGTCCCGGGGTGACCCCTGTGACCACTTATCCACTACTTTAAATCCGCTAGGTGATCTCTCACACTGTGTCAGTGTCTGTCTCATCCATCATGCAAAGATTGTAAAGACAAGCTGTTTGGAGGCAAAGATGGCACTCACAAGCTGTTTGGGGTAATGGTGTCACTGGGGAACATGTTGCTTGGTGAAGTTTTGGGGTCCCAGGGCATTTTTTAGCCGGGTCCTGGTGGCTTCTAGTTATGCCCCTAGCAGGCGTAGTAAAGGCTAATACAGTGAGGGGATTTATATGGGATGGGCTCCTGACTCTTAAGACGAGACCAACGACTGATTAAAAGGTTTAATTCTTTAAAGCAGGAGAAATTACCAGACTGGATGGGCTGGGTGGTTCTTATCTGCCATCACATTCTACGTTTCTATGTGTCCTAGGATAAAACACTATGGGTGTGGAACTTCCAAGCTAACCTAATTCTATATACAGGCCCCCCTTTCTCCATCTGTGCCAGTATGTCCTAATGTGTGCAAGCTATTGTAAATTTAGTATATTGTACTTTTTTAATGTTATTATAAATTTTCACTCTTCTATACTGTAATAGTGCTACAGAATCTGGTGGCTCTCTGTAAATAGAATGTCGCATAATATCAAAGCAGGACCTTTCACCCCACACTCCCTCCAGAGAGTGATATCATTTGACCGTCCCCATTCTCTTCCCGGCCGCATGTCCTCCTTTGCTGGATCCTCGCCTGAATCCTAGACCTGAACTGGCTGGAGTGGTTGTTCCAATCGAGTTGTAGGAGTAGGCCGTGTTGTTCAACCCATTTTTTATGCTCTATTTATTATTTCTTTAGATGACAGATCCATTTTTAAAATGTGTTTGTCTTTGATGACCAGCTTTATAAGCTGCTAATTTCCATACAATAAATGTAAGCACCAGGTTCTAGAATGCTACGTAATATTTCCATAGCGCATTATAAGGTAGATCCAGGGGATCAGGAGGATGAAATCTCCACCCGTGTACATTGTCTGAAGTTTCTTTCAACCATGCCCAGGTAGATTTACTTTCTCATGCTACTCGGTAAATATGTCATCAATTACTGCGAATTCCTGTGTAGCTTTTGTTCCGGGTTCCACTTGACTTCTAAGCAAGTGCTTTGCAGTTTATTCATTCTTATAAGGGTACGTTATTCATTTAACAGATTATAAACCACAGTGGGTGCGATAAACATCCTTAAAATGATTTTCTTGTGTACCAAACAAGCAAAATAGGCAATGATTTTGCATAGTATTAATATATTATTTTTGCGTCTTTGTCACATGTACAATAATACAATGGGTAGCTGAAAAGATGGCTGCTGATATTTTTGTATGCTCCAAACATAAACTTCACGTTGTGTATCTTAAAACAAAGGGAATGTTCTTCTGAGCACAATGTTTTGTTATTTTTTTGGAAAGACAGAGAGAAAGAAGAACCTCACCCACCATCCGTACCACACATGAAGAGCCTCTCCTGCATCCAACCCTGCCCTTCTCGCCTTTGACTCCTCCAATAAAGGTGTCCTGCTGTGGACACCTAAAACATTAGGTTCTGATGAAGTATTTACTTTCAACAAATGAAATAATAATTTAAAAGCTGCATTTTGTGTTTATTCACATTGTCTTTGCCTTATATTAAAGTTAATTGGATGATCTGAGATATTTAACCCCTTAAGGACAATGGGCGGTCCCTAAACCCCTTGAAAACAATGCATTTTGAGCCGTACATGTACGGGCTTTGTCATTAAGGGGTTAAATGTGACAAATATAGAAGACATTGGGAAGGGGGGAAATACTTTTAACACAGGCCTGTAGCTACCATTCTGGTATATCAATAAAACATTTAGAGAACCAAAGATAAAGACAATATGTATAGGAATTATTAAGCTATATACTTGTTCGTAAATGTTACTTTTTGTATGAGTTTCACTTAAAATACAATTGTCTACTAGACCCAAATTCGGCAAAAAAGCAATTAATGTAACTTCAGAATTCTAATTCCCTATAAATCTATTAAGATTACCAGCTCAGCTGTCTGGGGAACTTTAATCTTCTTTAGTCCTCATCATGAATGATAACTTCTATGTTAATGAAGCAAGGGCTGATGCATGATACATTCTATTGGCCAACCTTCAAAGCCAACGTCTGGAGTGATCACTCGGGTTCTACCAATAACATTTGTTTTCCATTTGTATATGAAGATTAAAAATGTTATTTCCAGCCTTATATTTAAACTCGCACACATTTTTGTTTTAAAAGGGCCAATAAACTGTAGACTAATCCTTACCTCAGGGCGAAAAACATTTCAACAGAATAAACATACGCATCTCCCAAACATTAGGGCCTACTGAGTGTCTTCAAAAATGTATTTTTGACTCTTAGAAACTAGTTAAAATGACACTTCCACGGGCAAAAACCGGTTGGATTATATGCGTATTTAAGATGTTTGGGAGTACAAGCTTGAAATCGAGGTAGAATCTTCTTCGGAGGTCATATGTTATATGGTCATATTTTTAACCCCTTAAGGACAATTGGCGGTCCCAAAACCCATTGAAAACAATGCATGTACGGGCTTTGTCATTAAGGGGTTAATAATTATTTGCAAAAAAAAAAGAATGACATTAAGGCACTTAATAGTGCTAAATATTATCTTTACAGATATTATTATGATCTAGGTGACGTTTGGAACTAATATGAGAAACAATTAACCAGTTGTGTTCCGTGAGACTCGCCTACCTGGGTATTCTGAGGTTCTTAAAATAGTAAAACATTAAATAAATTGTATAGGCTCTGAAATCCTGATAATAATGATGAACATCAATAATGGTGTCGTAACCTACATTCACAAAGGGGAATTGCTTTGATTTCTAGGCACAGCTGTGCAAAAACAATTGAGGTGCCCGTTAAGTGCCAGATGATTGATAAATATGCAGATGGACAAGATGACGACACCAGTGAGGAGATACAAGTTATAAAGAGTCTGCATATTTAGGATTTTTTTTACATTTTGTTCACAAGTTGTAATCTTGTTTTATGGACTTTCAATATACTTTCAGGAGTTACACCTCCTGTTATTAATTCTAAACCTCAAATTTAAGTGTTTTTTTTTTTTTTTAACGTATAAGTCACTGGAGGAATGGATCTGGAGTAGAAGGGTTAAACAGGCAATATATGTCCATATGTTACCAAAATTATAACATGGGGAGAATCCAATGAGATCAGTGGATTCGCAACTTTGTCTCTCCAATAGCGCATGCCATGATATCCTTAGATTAACGTAGGCAAATCAGCAAGTGTTTTCTCTAGGATCGTTGGTAATTAACAAGTCATACGTACTCAAGTAAAGTGAAACAAAAATTCTGGGCCATTGGCTGTTCTCTAGTTGGAAATGCACTGATTCCAGTATAAAATAAGGGCATCATTTTTAAAACCTATTTCAGGATGTGATATTTTTTTCCAGCTATATACTTAACTCAGAGTCCGCTCTACCTAACGTGGATACATTTCGATCAAATTGTACACTAAAAACGTTATTGTGCAAGTTGTTGCTATGGATACATTTATGTGATTGCTGGCACATATCCCCCCCAAAAAAATAATGAAAAAAAATTATAAAAAAAAATCATTAAAGTGGAGACTAAAATAGGATGCCTAGAATGTCAAACCATCACAAACAGAAAGTGTTTCCTTACATTCTATTTCTCTTATTCTAGTTATACTATTTAATTTAGATGAAAATAAATCAGGACCTATTAATGTTGCTTAGCCTTTGTTGAAGAGGATGGTTGAAGAAGACACAGTATCCAAACCCAATTAAAAATAAATTAGACATCATTAAATGAACAAGACTCTTTAGTCTAGCCTCTTATTACGTTACCAAACAATGAGCTATAAATGGAAATATCTTTTAGCTTTAACAAGCAGAATTGACTTGAAATGTTTTTAATAATAGACGTACCCACGTGGGTCTCTGGACTTCGAGCTTCCATTGTCTTTTTGGTAAAATATTCTCTTTTAGGTCTGGTAATATCTTGATCGGATTGTTGCTTTACAAGAAGTCAACAGCAGATGTCAGCAGGTCTCTGTGCTATGACGGCGTCACGAATTGTTTGTTGTTTAACCGCTTTATCATATAGAGGTTTTATGGCGGTGTGATGGGGTATCACAGTCATGGATATGCGTCGGCTTGTGACGTTGAATCACGTCTTCCACGATTCTCGATCATTATTGGTGGTCTCAGGCGGTCTGCGTACGAGAAGATTGTCACTAACACATCGTCGCAAAATAATTAAACTATGATTTACATATTTTAGCTCGGGGACATTTGGATTTTATCTCTGCATGTCGCAATGTTACAGGTAACTCCACAAACTCCATTGGTCCGTTTGTCCCCCCCTTTTTTTTTTTATATACGGTGGCTTCTGGAATGTAATTTTGGTTTTCCTTCTCGTAGACCCTGGAAAAGTCATTGAATTTAGAGAAATTACAGCTGAATCATTGGAGCACGGGGAAAGTGATTTTGGACTCCCCATTCTATTGGCATGCCCTGCGTAACGCCGCGTTGGACAGAGAGCTCATGTTAAAGGCCAGAGTTTCATTGATCTAGGGCTGAGTGTTTCATTGATTGAAGCGTTTCATTGATCTCAAGGCACCAAACATAGCAGATTCTTAATTAAAGGTGTAATGATGTGAAGATCATGAAGCATCCTATTAATATACTTGTGCTGATCATACTTGGGAGCAAATGCGAAGACCGGTTCCCAAGAACATCATAACGTACCATTTACTTAATCATAACTTAGGTCAGAGCCGCACAAATCCGGTCTCCAAATATACCAGTAATTTTGCATAAATTAATTTTTCATTGAATTAATAGTGAGATATCCAAAAATGTCCAGATAGGTGTCATAAATGGCACTTTAATATAAGTGTCATCCCCACAAAACATTCTGAGCATCTACAAAATAAAACTAAAATAATAAAAATAATAAAAATAAAATAAAAATAATAATAAAAATAAAAAAAACATATATATTTATACAGAAGCCTGGAAAGAAGAAGAGGCGTGTTAGGTTACGTTAGGTCCTTAAAGCATATACAACTTTTTTAATGCGGTACAATAACACATTTTACTCTAAAACAAACACATTTTATCTCTTTTTGTCTCAACACTAAAGTGCTGTTCAGTGGCTTCTGTATATTCTACATGCAGAGTGATATAGCCGATCAGATAAAAGTAGAGTGATAACTACACGTCATGCCTCCACACTAGAATCATTCATACGTGAGCACCCTCTGTGTTGCGACACGGTTATCTCTGTTGGGGATCGCGGGTTGCTTGGGAAAAAAAATCATATTTTTAAGTTTTTAAGAACCCTTTTGTTCAAAAACTATAACTCAACCGAGATAAGCTTTTTAAAGCCCAGAATGAGTGTTTTTTTCCCCCTTTAGGTCCAAACTCTAGGTTCATCTAAAATCTCGTTACTGATATATTGTTACTTGCCCAGCAAGACACTCTGATTAATGTTAGGCTATGGAGGAACTGCCATAAAGGATCAGTGAAAGTCACCCGAAATATCGTATGATTGACAACAATGACAGCTTCTAGGTCTGCAGATGAAAGGAGTTCACTGGAAGAAAATTAGATAAATATATATAATATAATATAAGAAATATCTGTATTTTTTCCATAGAGCTCTCATAAGCTTATTATTAGAACTAAATGTCTCTAAAACTTTTTGCCAAACAAAAAACACAAGCTGTATGTAATTTAAATTAATAATAAATGATTAATATATTGTGTTATTTATTTTGTATTTTAAAAGTAAACCCAACCTATGGTGTTGCACTTAGTGCAAGCTAACACTCCCATGATGCTCAGGCATCCGTTGGCTGGTACCAGTGAAAGTAACTGAGGTTTCCCATTATCTGTGTTTCCTTTGGCTTCACAGTTTGTACGATTTACTGATCCCCCTGACGTTTACCTCCGGGACAAATTTATATTTCATGAACTGCTTTAATTCCAATGCTTGTGAACTATCCTTCAACACCATGTGCTCACAAAGTGTCTAGATTTTGTTCCAAACTATTTTTTCAAGACAATTAAATAAAAGGAAAATCCATTCTGAAATATACATATATTGTAGACACCAGTTTTTTATGTTTTGTTTCCATTTATTATTGTTTTGTATAGCGCCATCAAATTCTGTAGCGCTGTACAATGGGTATTTAAGTCAAATACTCTGCTCACTGCATCGCTTAGTAAAAGTTACTTATTTCTTGTGATGTCACTGCCTAGAATCAACAACTGCAATTTTCAAGTATTTGCAACCTTTTAAGACCAATTAAAAGGGTACATTCCACAGAAAATTAATTTTTCTCCTTCAGTTTAAACCCCGGCGCTGTATGCAGTGATGTCAGTCGACAAAAACCTGGTTTTAACTTATTCTATTCCAATAATCTCCCTTTATCTGCAGACCTGGAGGCGGCCATTGCTGTCAGTCATGTGATATTTTGGGTGACTTTTCCGGCTCAAACACCACACTGAGCTGATGCTTTATGGCAATGCTAATGAAGTCCCTTCCTCCATAGACTTTCATTAGTCAGAGAGTCCAGCTGATTGAGACTGAGCCATTCTATTGTTTCTGACAGGCAGTATAATAAAGAATCAGGGTGCTTGTCTAGCAGATTTGGCTCAGATAACAGCGCAAAAAAACTTACATTCTGCAAAAACTAGAACTGTTTCATAAAAGAAAAAAGATTTTTAAAAAACTTATTTTTAATCAGCTACTAGTAATATATTTGGTAGGAGTCCAAATGGTTCAGGGACATTCAATTGGGCCTCTTGTGTCCTTTCTCCTTAGGCATTGGGAAATTGACAAAGTTTGAATTTTCAGCAGTTTTTTTTTTAGGAATATTTTAGATGTTTTAAATAAACATCGAAATATATAAATATTATATTTTTTGTACTTTTCCACGGCTGATTTACCCACCGGCAGCTCGCCTTTTTCCTGTCACACGCACCTGGGGGATTTATATTATTTTTCAAAAATTTTTTTCAAAACAAGCGTAAATCAAACTCCGGCGAGTAATTTATGCCAGGTTAAGACTACGGGCTGCTGGGTGGAAATTTGTTAAGCTTCCGCGCGATTCACAACATGTCACTTTGTAAGATTTTTTCATTATTAATGAACTGGTTCAATATGCTTAACCATTTGACTTTGATTAATTTGATTCTGAGCCCTCTCTCTGGGACGCTGTCCAGTTTTCAGCGCAGACCGAAGCATCGGCTCCTCAAACCTGAAGAGGTTCATTCACAAATATATATAAATATATATATATATCCTTTTATTGCTTGAAAGTAATAGAAAATTGGGTCTAGTCACTAAACCGAGTGCTTGTGAGTTGGCAAAAAGTCACTAATTTAAAAACACCCTCGCACGCCTGTCACGTCTTTCTTCCAGATATAGATACTTTAACCTCTCCTGGTAAATTGTATCCTCTAATCCATTGTAATCCAGTGCTCTGTAGTATGGATACTCTTGCCGCCTTACTCTATGGGATAGAGAGTAAAGTTAAAAACATTAAAAAAAAAACACCTAAAAAAAACATTTTCTTCGCAAACACAGGCTTCAGACTCCGTGTTCACAAACCTACCAACACGGACGTGTAGGGCATTTATCACAACCCCGTCCGTTTAACGATACGCGGCAATTGAGATGTCCGAATAACTGGTTATCGGAAATAGGCGAGGAAAAGCTAATCTCCTGTTGGTCATTTCGATTATTTTGTAATGGCTCACTTATTCACTAAAAATGAAAGTTCTATGGGAAGTGGATCTGTCGATTCTACACTTTCCAGGCCTAAAAATGTAACACATTAAAATAAGCATTATCCATGTTAAAGCCTACCTATCGTATATACAAACATAATTATTCCTCCTCATTTAGGTATCTCTGCCCTTTTGTTACGTTACTGGTTGTTAGTAATTGGCTCTGGTAGCCTTTGTAAGGCTTGATGAGCAGAAAGGAGATAAAATTGAATGTACTCCCATTCAAAAAACACATGCAATAGGTAGTCTCAATAAATTAATTTCGTTATACTATAATAAATCTTGAATAAAAATTATATATATATATATAACAAAACAATGTATATTACGCACCTCTCATTAGATAACATTGAGATTATTTGCCTTATTTTGTCTCAGAAGCAGGAATGATCAGTAGAAGGGTTGAACTTGGACTTATGTCTTTTTTTTTTTACTATGTAACATTGTTACACTAAATGGGACTGTAGCTTGTTTTGAATGTTTTTCCATGAAATATTTGTTTGTTTTTTTATCAACACGTTGAAGATTCTTTAAGTTTTAGGCTACATCCCTGCTTTGCACTGGGTTAATGTAATTAATACAAACGCACATTTTCCTACTGGCATCAATAAGTGTATTTTTTTGGTGTGTGTGGGGGGGTGGGCAGTCGGATCTTAGTCTACCTTGTTTACAACAGTTGTACTTCTGCCAAAATGGCACAGTGACACAGTAGGTTTTCCGGTTGGCTACCAGCAGAAAACAACAAGCCAGACATGGGTAATTATTCGGAAGTGGTAACGGCTTACAAGCATGTCCGGAATTCCTCCACGTACCATCTGGTGTTCAAAATAAAGTCAGATTAATGGACAATAAATCTCATACTGGAGGATATGATGTCAGTAGAAGGCAACGCTCTTTAAAAATGCAGGATTTTACCCAATTTTAACTATCACATTTAAAAAAAAGACTGGGGATTCATACATTTTCATATAAAGTGTCATCTGGTTATTTAAATGTTAGATATATGGATAGAGAGGCTCATGGCCACTCCACGAAGTGTCCCTCGGTCTCCTCCCTATGGATTGTGAGGGTACATGACCTCTGTGCCACCAGGAGCAAAGATCACTTGTGTTTGTGTCCTAGTACTGCATGGACTCTCCAGATGGATGGATGGAAGGCATAGCCTAGTGACCTTTCAGACCCAGGTACAGTCCAAGAGGATAAGCAGAACGTTTTTGTGACTGTAGAACAGATCTTGAGTTTATTTATCAGCTACTTCTCCAGTAATACCTCCTGGAGGCCAAGGAAGATGGGTATTAAAGTTTGGCTAGAGGGCAGTATTTTAGTGACCCGCTGGCAACTTTATGAAACTGGATATATAAACACATTTTATACTGTTGAGATATACGTATGTATTGTGGCTTTTAGGGCTGTAAAACACTGTGATAACCTCATACCCAACAAACAAAAAGCTCCTAGAAAAGAGGAACATTTGGGGAGGAAAGCGGACAGATGGAGGTATGCAGTGTGGTGTCAGGAAGGAAGGCCTGGATTGGGTATCATGTGGTGGCCCTGGCACTTTAAGGCCATCTTCCACTTGATGACATAGGTGCGGCCAACGAGTACATGTGCATTTTTTGTGCACACCTGCGGACGGGCATATCCCAATGACTAGTGGCCAACCAGGCATTTCCTTCCATTTGAAGGAAGAATACATTTTATAGATTAATTTGCACATCATTCGGATATTAAGGGTGGTCCTTAAAAGCAGTAGGGTCTTCTAGAGCTGAATATGTGTTCTCATTCACACAATAATCTGTTACCTCCAAGCCCATTATGGGGTGGCACATTGCCATGCTCCACTTATTTAATGCCCTACCACGCCAGCATTGCCCAGATGTAATACCTGTTTCTCCGGTTGAATAATAATCATATTTTGCTGATGACTTGAGGATGACGGCCATAGATATTCACTAGAACGTCTTCGGTAACTGACCGGCACAGAATGACTCTCCTGTGGGTCTTTATTGCACATGATCAAATCAACGGAATTTAGAATTTATCGGGCACCGTTCCTCAAACCCCATTTGCATTAGTAGAAATATCACAAATGTGATTATTGGCCCTCTTTGCGAGGTAGTCACTACAGCTTATCAGCATTTATTGCCTTAAATCTTCAGACATTTTCTAATGTAAATTAAATTAGGTTTCCTCTAACTGGATTTTTTATGACATTTACAAAAAATAAGCGCATTCTCATCATTCCACAAACAAAGTGAGGATTTAAAAAAAAGAAATGAACGCGTAAATAGAAAATATGGTGCAGCTCACAAGTCTCTACTTACAGCATGCCATTTTGCACAGACTTAAAGAGGCTCGCATCAGATTAAAAATAGTTTTTTTTTAAATATTGTACTATTTTCCTTTTTTAAAACAGTTCTAGTTTTTGTGGAATATATTATTTTCTGGGCAGCTGCATTTTATGCTCTGTTATCTTAGTCTAATCAACTAGACAAGCAAGCGGAGTTATTATCATACTGCCTATGGTGAACAATAGAATGGCTCAGTCTTAATCACCCACACAGACCCACTGACTCATGAAGGTCTATGGAGGAACAGACTTCATTAACATTGCCATAAAGCTCGGTGTGGTGTTTGGGCACCGAAAATATCACATGACTCACAAAAATGGCTGCCTCCAGGTCTGCAGATAAAGGACATTTATTGGCCAAAATGAGATAAAACCAGGTTTTACATTACTGTGTACAACGCTGGAATTTATGCCAAAAAAGCAGACAAAATATTTTCTCCATGGTACTTCCTCTTTAAAATTAACCTTCTTTCCCCAAAAACCCTTGTCGCTAATACCACTCATTTGTTAAACCCTTGACAGATGTAGCTTCGACTCACGGGCCAGGCTTGGCTCATTTGCTCAATTAAATAAAACACCAACACACAAGATGGGTTTGAAAAGGCCACAGCCGTTTTATTTAACAGTCATTGTCCTGTAAAACCTGAAATAATAAACATAGATGCGTTAACAGAGACAATGACGTAACCAAAACCAACCTAGCTTGCCAAGTTATCCAGGTACCATACCACACACCAATTTTGGGAGGGGACATACCAGGATGCCCCAACCCGGACCTGAGGTTCCGAGCACCACTCCTTGCAAGGAACCTCCCACCGGTTATGACCACCAATGATCATACCACCACATTAACCCCTTGGATACCTGGCAAGCTACCGCCCACGACTGTGACTAATGCAGCAACACCATACCAGACACCAATTTGGGAGGGGACATACCAGGATGCCCCAACCCGGCCCCGAGGTTCCGAGCACCACTCCTTGCAAGGAACCTCCCACTGGTTATGACCACCAAGGATCATACCACCACATTAACCCCTTGGATACCTGGCAAGCTACCGCCCACAACTGTGACTAATGCAGCAACACCATACCACACACCAATTTGGGAGGGGACATACCAGGATGCCCCAACCAGGACCCGAGGTTCCGAGCACCACTCCTTGCAAGGAACCTCCCACCGGTTATGACCACCAAGGATCATACCACCACATTAACCCCTTAGATACCTGGCAAGCTACCGCCCACAACTGTGACTAATGCAGCAACACTACTCCACAAACTCAACCACATAAGGGGAGGGAGGGTGGGACAA
The DNA here is from genome assembly GCF_027358695.1 of Spea bombifrons. Lineage (NCBI taxonomy): Eukaryota > Metazoa > Chordata > Amphibia > Anura > Pelobatidae > Spea > Spea bombifrons. Next base: position 8,214,295 of record NC_071088.1, read on the forward strand.
ACACCACCAGGTAAGGTTAAACAAAATGGATCCTTACCCCTGTGATCACCAAACTTAAATATCCTCCTACCAAAACTCCTCCCCTAAAATCCACAATACCTGCCTTAGCCTAACCCTGCTCAGCACTCTGTCAGGGCCCACTCTAGTCCATTCTGGCCCCCGTGGGCTTCATGACAGATGTAGCTTCGACTCACGGGCCAGGCTTGGCTCATTTGCTCAATTAAATAAAACACCAACACACAAGATGGGTTTGAAAAGGCCACAGCCGTTTTATTTAACAGTCATTGTCCTGTAAAACCTGAAATAATAAACATAGATGCGTTAACAGAGACAATGACGTAACCAAAACCAACCTAGCTTGCCAAGTTATCCAGGTACCATACCACACACCAATTTTGGGAGGGGACATACCAGGATGCCCCAACCCGGACCTGAGGTTCCGAGCACCACTCCTTGCAAGGAACCTCCCACCGGTTATGACCACCAATGATCATACCACCACATTAACCCCTTGGATACCTGGCAAGCTACCGCCATGAGCCCATCCCTTGACACCTCAAGCCGGATGGGCTCCCCCCACAAAAGAAAGCTTGGCCCGTTCAAAACCCACCGCCACTCACAAAATCAAGAAATCTGCGCCAAATGCCTACAAAAACCTATCCAGCACCACAAACCAGCCCATCCACCTTTGCTGCCTCTGGACAAAGCACACCAGCAGCGTAACCATGACGCCCAGGCAATGCTCAATACCCCTCTAACTCACGTAAGGTGCTAACAACAGGCACAGCACCTGTACAAACCAAATCAACCGTCTCACGGTGACCAACCCTCACATCAGCAACATAAATGAACAAACTCATAACTGAACAAGTTTTGTAATGTTGAGCCACCAAGGTCCAACAACCCACACCAAAATTTCCATCCCACAAGCACCAAACCCTCTGGGTAACCCAGCTGCACAAACGCTATGCCCAACTGCGGCCCCCACCGACGGGCTCAGTTCTCCAACCACAGTTCCGCCACATCCCCATAACTAGTGAATGCCGATAGGTGACCCCCACAAACCGGCACCCCCCCCAGCAAGAAGAAGAACAAAAACAATCTTACACATAACCAAAATTGTGTAATGGCAACCAAACCACCACCAAAAACTCAATCACCAAGCACCAAAACCCCTTGGAGACCCAGCTGCAAACCGCTATACCTAACTGCGGTCCCCGTCGGGGTCATTACTCTTGAGAATGGCTGATAACCTGCCTACCAAAAGAGGCCCGAAGAAAAAACCCACAGAGGGGAGAAGCAACCCGAGCCCCCCCCCGACCACCAGCCTCAAACACCATTTGCATGGTGAGGCGGCCAAGCAGACCGAGCCAACATCCATCCTGATGTACCCGGAAGAACACAATCCGCTGATATAACCCCCAAAAGCCCATCCACATGGCATCATAGGGCACAGCAGACAAACCAAACCTGCCCACCAAGACATCCGCACCAGCACTATCGCACAGCAACGTCCAAAGCAAAATTAGACAGTGAAACCTCATTAACCGCCTCCCACAAATCCCAATGGGGGGGGTAGGAACACCCACCACTTGATCCCACATCCACAAACTAAGGAGTGCATCACCCAGCCCTAACCCATAGACCTGGGAAGGGGTCACCCCTGCCAGGAACCACCCAAACATGGCTACGTGGGCCACCCACTGAATATACTGCCACCACAAACAATCCCACCAATGCCAATATTTGTGACCTTGGGAGTCCACTATACTGCCAGGCAAAGCAAGCCCCCGAATGGTGTACCCCCAACTCCATCTGCCGAGGCCACTTCCAATGAAGCAAAACAAGAATCAGCGATACTGCTATGCAACACCCGAACGAAAACATGCACCACCAAGCACAAAAACATCCACCAAAGCCACCAACCATGAGAACCAAAGTGCCCTTCCTCCGATATAGCTCCATCAAAACCACCCTACCAATACCCCTGCCAACTCCCCAAAACAGGGCCAACACTAAGTGGAACGGTTCAAAGAAAACAAGGAGAGGGCGAATATATCCCAGACCTCAGGCCATACTAACATGAACCAATGGCCCCCTGGACAACCCCGTCACCAATTGTCCCAAACACTGCCCCGCAGCCTGTGGAGCAAGAGCTCACTGACCAGCAAGTCAGCTCTCAGCACCTGCTTCACCCCACCCCACACATAGTTACCCGAATCAGAGCCCTCCAGCTCCCGAAAAGCCAAACCGAATCAAGACCAGGGAAATTTAACAAACCTATGCACCAGCAAGTTTCCAATCGCTCAGAGTAAGTGCACAGAAAACCGAAGGAACCCAGAAAAGACATTGAACACCACCACCCCTCCCCAAAGATGGTGACCTCTTAGACGTACCAGAAGCAGATCAAAATCAGACAGCGGCACCCAAAACAGGAGACTCGCCCCGCAGCCCCACGAAATCACTTTGGGCCATGTGGTACATACCCCAGCCCGCTTGAAGTCTTCGGACAAACCGTAGACCCCATGGCCCCGGGAAATGCTGACAGGCACTCTTTCTGCAAAGCGAATCAACCATCCCAACAGAATCAGCTTCAAACCCCATGACGGAACCAATTGGTCCCCCACCGCTATCCCCCAGGCACCAACAAAACAGCTCTCTCTATGGCGACCCCACCAAAAACATTACCACCATATAACAAACCTGACAAACAGATCAGATCCCTAGTCAGGAGACTCCCTCCAATACATCTCACCCCAGTCATGCCGTACCCCAGTACCGAAAGTTTCAGAAAACCGCGGTATCGTAGCCCCCTTTCCTTAACCTCGTCCCATCCATGCTTCCCAGAGGAAGCCAGAAACAATTTCCCTCATGCCTCTCGTCCCCCTCCTCCATCTTAACATGACCCCCAGGCTAACCGGGGACACCGTTCAGGAGACATAAAACACCTCAGAAAAAACAACCATCAACATCGCCTTACTGCTGCAACCCTTCAACGATGCAATTTGTCACATCAACAGATAACCCTTACCCCCACACCCCAAAACCCCAGCATGACCCTACGTGATTGCAAGCGACCTGGACAAATGCAGCTTCACACCACAACAAAGCAAAGGTTCCCTGTGTAAAGCTGCCTGTGCAACCCACTCAAGAAGCAGCTACAGGAGGGGGCAATAAAGGGGGGGGGGACACAAACATCTCCAACACACCGTAACATATAAAAAACTTAGAAAGTGACAGCAGATAATAACCAGTAGGCCCATCCAGTCTGCCCAATATCTGAGTACTTTCCTTAGTACCTGCCCTTATCCTATATCTAACTCTGTCCTATGCCTATCCCATGCCCGGCCAAACGTTTGCACCGTATTAACATCTACCACTTCTGCTGGAAGGCTATGCCATGCATCCACTACCCTTTTCAGTAAGTAATATTTCCTGATGTTACCTTTAAGCCATTGCCCCTCTAGCTTATGACTATGTCCTCTTGCAGTGGTAGTACTTACTTTAAAAGAAAATCTCTCCCCTTAACTTGTTGATTCCCCTTAAGCATTTAAACGTTTCTATCATATACCCCCTGTCACGTCTGTCTACCAGGTTTCACCTCCCTCCAACCACCGATGAGACTGACAGCTCTCAAGAGCCATGCTTTCCCCCTGCAGTGGTCCGTCAGTAACCGTGACCTAAAACCATGCCACTGCCTCCAAATAAAACATTGCTACGGAACCTGCCAGAACCACACAAACAAATGCAATGCAACCTGCAAAGAATCTCAAGCCCAGCACATCTATAAAACTTCCCAGGAAACTCCCCACTATACACTCCATAGATACCACACTACAGCCCCTGAAAACATCTCAGCATCAACCCACACATGTGCACCCGATGGAAATAACACGCAAAAAAGAAACCTTAATAATGGACCCCATGGCCGTACCGTACAGCAAGGTCGTATGATCCTGTGCCGCCGCAGAGAAACACCGCAGGAGTGGCAGCACCAAAACCACCTCCTTGGTGTGCAGATTCCCACCAACTCATCCCATCCTGATGGATGCATCAATTAGGGTGAGCCTGCGTGTCTGTGAGAGGGATGGGGCGCTGCAGCCGGAAACCCCCCATATGCCACTTCAGGATGGAGATTGGGAAAAAGAGGGGCCTCCCCAGCCCCCCTGCTCCACAGCCAAAACCTCCTGCCCCACGGCAGCTGCCCCAGGTAACTGCCTAGGCCTCACTCCGGTGTCTCCCTACCTTGACATCTGCACAGGCCGCAGTGCAGGCTGCACCCGGCCGTCCTGCCAGCTGCTCTGCCTCCCTGGATGACTCCTGGAGGACCCACATCTGGGGAAACACTGCGGTAGGCCTCAGAGGCCTATACCAGGCCGAATCACCTCCTGCAACTGTTGACTCCTTGCACTCTGCGCCCCCTTTTCCATCTGGGGAGCGGCCAGCAGCCACAGGACACCCAGCTGGGCCATCTGAAATCACTGCCTTCCCATGGGCCCTTCTGGCCCGCTGTGATGGAACGCTGCGAGGGCCGAAGCCTCCTCTATGCCTTTGCACTGCACACCAGTATGCCTCTGAAGGCCTGCAAATGGGTTGCTTTGACTCCCAGGCTACGTCCTGGGCTATCTGCGTCGTCCTCCTCAGGTCTGCCTCTGCTCCTATGCTCCAATGCTGCTGCAGTCCTCCATGCCAGCCTTCAGGAACAGTCCAGCTGGATCCAGCATGCGGCCTAGTCGCTCCTGCAGCCACAAGGTCCAACAGCTGCTGCAGAACCTCAAATCCATACAGACACCTGCAGGGGACGAGAAGAGGGGAGAGAGAAAAAAGGGGGGAACAAAGAAAGAACAGACAGGCACACAAAAAAGAGCCCCAGATAAAAAGGAAAAGACTCAGACACAAAAACACAGAAACAAGACAGACCCAAACACAAAATGACACAAAAAAACAAAGACAGGCCAGGACACAAGAGAGAAACAGACAGCAAAGATACACAAAAGAAACAGAAGCAAGAAACAGCCAAGTATACAAGAGAGACAACAAGAGATAGACAGGGAAAGACAAACACCACCAGGTAAGGTTAAACAAAATGGATCCTTACCCCTGTGATCACCAAACTTAAATATCCTCCTACCAAAACTCCTCCCCTAAAATCCACAATACCTGCCTTAGCCTAACCCTGCTCAGCACTCTGTCAGGGCCCACTCTAGTCCATTCTGGCCCCCGTGGGCTTCATGACGCACATATAACCAAAAAGGATTTTAAGAGGCCCTTTTTTTTGTTTCTTAAAAAATGACCAAAACGGTGGAATACAAACAAATGGTAAATTTAACCCTTTAAAGATACAGGGAATTATGTAGAGAAGAGCATCAATCACGCCCCCCACACATGGGATGAGGAAAGGAGACGAGGACCACGCATCTATTGAAGAAATCACTCTGGAATGTTGAAGAACATTTTCAGTATGCTTCTTAGGAAGGATATTTGTCCAAAGTTGGGGTTGTTGGTTCTGTAACATGTTCCTCTATACTCCAAATAGTAATATAATATAATATGTAATCCGCCAGGCTGGCCTGGATGGTGTACGTAGTAATTCTTTATTTGCTTTCACGCTTTTACATAATGCGCTCTGTTTTTGCAGACTTTGATGAAGAGCGTCCGCTGTTCCGCCAGAGCTGTGCATTTAGGGAGCTAGTATGGAAATTCATTTTTATGTAAATTGCTTGAATTAATTGGTGGTGACTGATGGTCTTTTCCAGCCTTTCGCTTGGGTAACCCAGAACATCTTTAGCAAAACTTTATCAGAATTTGATCTATGGGACACGATGGAACGGCAATCTTCTTAAATGGATTCCCTGTAAAAGCTAATCATAACGTGATCTAAGTGCGCACAAAGGGGACAATCTATTATGGATACATTTCCTCACTTGTTCTTTTCTGTAGATATAAAATGCACATTTTTAAAAACCCCTTAACCTACCGTGCTTAGTTACATGAGTTCAACGTTTGGCAATAGGTCAGACGTCATGATGTATTTCTCATCCAACGTCTGTACACGGTAATTGATTTTGTAGGACAGGAGAAAAGTCTCCGGACTTTTTTAAGGTGATCATTGAATCCGAAGCTGCCACTCACCGCTGTGATGGGATTTTCCATCATATCTTAGCAGTCGTCCTCTTAAGAACATGGGGTGCTGGATCCAGCATGCAGTGGAGGTTCTACTGGTCTGGTAGAGACCTCCATGGCGTAACTGGGACGGTTCTTATCCCCCAACCAGCCCATGGAGTGGGTGATGCACTTGGAAGCCATCACCACAGTCTTGCCTCCCTAGGCCTACTTAGCCTATAACACATCACTGGTTTTAGTGCCCTTTAAAGGAAAGGCCTATATTTTAATATTCATTTTTGTTTTACAATATATTGAACCAACCTTTTCTTAGTTTAAAGTTCCCCCCCCCCTGAAAATATGCACAAAAGCTCCAACTGTCTTGGTTCCTGCAAGGCAGTCTTGATTTGGGGGCTCTGCCCCGCAAGCAGTGATCAGTCCTACGAAGGAAGCAGGTCTTCCATAATGCAGGTCTTCCATAATGCGCATCAGGAAGTGATGTCATAACTGGACACGCAGTACAGCCAGCCAGACCTGGAGGGATCCATGGGGCATTCTGAGCTAGGAGGTTAGAGGAGGGGGGTTGGTGAGAGAGTGTGCGGGGGGGGGGCAGAATGACGAGAGGTATGTAACAGCTGTATGAGTTGACTGGCCATTTTCACCATACATTAAAAGCTTAGCTTGCCCTGGATAAAGCATATTTAAACCAGAGCAATATCTCATCTACTCAGTGCCTCGTGTATTGAACTAGATTGTAAGCTCTTTGAGCAGGGCGCTCCTCACCTGATGTTTCTGTAAGTCAGATTGTTATGTTATATACTACTTGTCATGTCCTGTCTACCCATTGTACAGCGCTGCGGAATATGATGGCGCTATATAAATCAATAAATAATAATAAACTATACATTACATTGGACAAACTGAGAAACTTGCCAATGTCAGCCTTTCCTTATGTAGAAGGCAATGAGCCGAAACGGCAACCCTCCTGCAAACATTTCACTGAGAGAACCGCAGAGTGTCTAAGTCTCGCATCCCTGCTCTTCCATAGACTACGGTGCCAACGGCATAGATCGAGCACCAAAGGGTTAATTGCAGAACCAAAGCAAGATACAGCGGAATAAGCAAACCACGGGATTCCTCCTTACAGTCTACGAACCACAATAAAAGCCGAAAATGAAGGCATGGTTACTTTATATATACAGGATCGCTTTAACCGTAAAACTACAATGACCACGTGTCCTTTATCTCAAGAGACAGTCCCGTTACTTTTGTTCCAGGAAAGTATTTGTCAATGCAAGCGCCCCTGAAAATACTTATTAATGCCAAGGTGCCATGATCTTTTGGTCTACAAAGCTACGAAATGTATTTAGCATAATCAGCAGTTTTATACATTTCAGCACCAGCTACCTCTAAATAATATATATTATATATATTTATATATAATGAGATTCTACTCCTGAGAAAAATGACAAATTAATTTTCTCCACACGCATATATATACAGTATATTTATTTTTATATATATATATATATATATATATATATATATATATATATATATATATATATATATATACACACTACTGTTCAAAAGTTTGGGGTCATTTAGAAACGTCCTTCTTTTTGAAAGAAAAGCTCATTTTGGTCACATTATACCCCCACTTTTCCCCAATTCAACCTACCTATGAGTCATTGCTGCTATATTAAAATTGTGGTTTAACGAATATATGGAGCACTAACCTTTATAATTAAAATATTAAAAAAAAAAAAAAACTCCAGTAAGAAAATATTTTGAATATCAGACAATAAAATAAATTATATGGGAGACAACTTGGTCCGGCATCATCCTGTACTCTGTTACGGTGAATGAAGTCGTTTTCACCTAAACGTAACGTATCCACAAGGGCAAAAGGATAAAGAAATCAAAACACAGCAGGAGTAGATAAATGGCCCATGAAACGGGGGGGGGGGGAAATGAGCTAATTAAATATTTAGAAAGAAGAGGGAATCCATCCTAGCGCGAGTACAACGGTGATGGATCATGTAAATGGAGTGCAGGAGTTAGCATTAAAACATCTTATACATGCTATCTAATTACCACCTTATTGACGTGACGCCCATTAGTGTCTGACAATCGCATCTAAGCCGTTGTTCTGTCTTTCCTAATTTCCTTAAAGGAAAAAAAAAAAAAAGAAAGAAAGCTAGCTTTCTCCAAGACGAGATAATGTAGCGAATAATAACAGATACAATTAAAAACTCTTCTTTTTTTTTTCTTGTCATACAAAATTGATGTCACTTCCTGCAAAAAAAAAAGGTAATAGGGTGTTAAGGAAACGCTTTGAAAGATCCAGGTAATGTTCCATTACAAACCTCAAAAAAAGCCGTCAAGTCATTAGGAACAATTAGCGCCTTCCAAATGGGGCCGTTTACGTCCCTTTCTAGCGTTGGCGGTAAAATTTAAGTGCATTTCTTAGCATAAAGGCAGTGAAACGCTATTAAGGATGGTGTAGAAAGTGAAGAATGTATGTATCACGCGTTTAACTTGTTTCCTCCTGATGTATTATGTATTAACCTGACGTTTATTGCTGGGCAGATACCTACAAGGTGTCATCACTGAAAAGTGGGCCTAAAAGACGATCCATATAGGAGAAGAACAGAATGTTGTGACGTTCTGGCATTGACAATATTTTGACAAGACTGAGGAGGACTCCACTAAGGTATAAGACAGATAAAAGATCTTCATAGAACTCTGCCAAAAGCTTGGTAGAACTTTCCGCTCTGGGATGAGAAAGGTGGTGGTGAGGGGTTGAGGTGGTGGTATTCCAGGGCTCTTATCAGAGCTTCTGGTCTTTCTTTTCTGATGTGTGATTAGAAGCCCATCCATTTAGAAAGAAGGTGTGTAAGAAAGTTCATTTAGAAAGAAGGTGTGCTGTTATGTGAGAAAGTCCATGAGGAATACTAATAGAGGTACCCCATATCCGCTGTTGTAATAAAGACTTGACTTAAGTAACTACCAAGAAAGAACTCGTTGACATGGCGTGTGCGGCCGGGCATATCTGGCTGTGGCCCCACGTGCCAGCAGTTTGTGTGGCTCTGTCTACCAGCTGCCCATGGGGTATTTGCTTAGAGTGCCAGATGGCAAGTCCAGCCTGGTGGTACCCAAACCCCTGCTACACTCAGTGAGTAAGCAATGAGTGTGTTATGAGTGTGTTTTGTGCTATGGTCCCCCTAACCATGTCTTCCTAACCAGTAGAGTCAAACTCTAGCGCTCAAAAGCCCCAGACTTACGGGTTTCCAGGACGATAACGATGTTCATAAGGGATGTAAAATTTCTGAACACCTGTAAAGGAATGAATTTCTGGCCTGCGAGGGAGAGGCCGCCTTGCTATTCCATTTTACCCTTTTGCACCAAAATATATGACGTATATATATGACATACATACCGGTATATGAAATGTGTTTTTCATCAGTTAATTTCTTTGACAGGAGTTTGCAATCCATGTAACTGCCTGAAACGTTCTGTCTTTATTTGCCCCCCGGGGTCCCTGAGCCGCAGTATATCTTTCCAGCTGATGTTTACGGAGCGCGGGACTTTATAAAAGTATTTGATATCTGTGGTTAATGATGTGTTTGGTAAGGAAGTGTTTACGGCAGGCTTAGCAGCTACTGATCTTTTTGTTAAGTACCGTATTGGCTCGGATATAGGCCGCACCCTAAAAGTTTGGTGCTTTTTTAAAGAAAAAGTTTTTTTTCTTTAAAAAAGCACCAAAAAAAACATGCTGCCACTGTCCTCCCCCCCGAGATATGCTGCCACTGTCCTCCCCCCCGAGATATGCTGCCACTGTCCTCCCTCACCGAGATATGCTACCACTGTCCTCCCCCCCGAGATATGCTGCCACTGTCCTCCCTCCCCGCGATACGCTGCCGCTGTCCTCCCTCCCCGCGATACGCTGCGCTCCCTCCCCGAGATCCGCTGCCCTCCCTCCCTCCCTCCCCGAGATCCGCTGCCCTCCCTCCCTCCCTCCCCGCGATACGCTGCCGCTGTCCTCCCTCCCCGCGATACGCTGCCGCTGTCCTCCCTCCCCGCAATACGCTGCCGCTGTCCTCCTCTGCCCCCCCTCCTCGACTTACCGGAGCAGACTCCCGGGTGTCTTCAGGGCCGGCGAGGGACATCTACGCAATACGCGTATGCAACTTCCGGTACCGTTACCGGAAGTTGCATTTGCGTATTGCGTAAATGTCTCCCGCCGGCCCCGCAAGACACCCGGGAGTCTGCTCCGGTAAGTCGGGGGTGGGCAGAGGTAAAACGCTTAGATAACCTCCCGTGCCGGCACCCCCCCCCGTGGGAAGTGCTGGCAGGGGAGGCTGTCTGAGCGTATCGGGGAGAAGGATGCAGGTCCCCTGCACCGCTGCGGGGGATCTGTATCTTAACCCCGCTGCCTGCCCGGCGCCCGGGACTGCATGTCCCGGGCGTCGGGCGCTAGACCCCGAATATAGGCCGCACCCCCACTTTAAAAACTTAAAGTGGGGGAAAAAAGTGCGGCCTATATTCGAGCCAATACGGTATTAGTTTTATAGCTTGGGTTCAGAAAAAGAGAGAGAGTGAAGCGTAAAATATCCGTGATCCTAAAACACAGAGCTGTACACAGTAAGGTAGGCTACTGTCGACAAAAAAAGTTGCCATTGTTGTCGGTCATGTGATATTTTGGGAGACTTTCCCGCTCAAACACCACACTGAGTTGATGCTTTATGGCGATGCTAATGAAGCTTATTTTGAATCTGGTTCTAGTAATAAGAAATTGTGGGGTTCCCCTTTAAGTCTTTTTTTTTTCAGACAAAACTTGGCAGATATTGTTCCATTTCCTCTGCTAGAATCTATCGTACCGGGGAATGCCCAAACCTTTACAGAAATGATTTAATGAGGCAAAAGTTTGTTTCCGTCAGAATTTTCTCAGGAACTCTTAAATGACATGTGACAGACATACTAACATACCCAAAGACATATATAAACACACTAGCATACCCCCACACACTCACACACACACCCAGACACCCACACTAATATACCCAGATACTCAAACTAACACAACCAAACACACACACTAACATACCCAAATACATATATAAACACACTAAAATACCCTCACAAACATACCAAGACACACATGCTAACATACACTAAGACACATGTTCACACACTAAAATACCCACATATACACACTAACATACACACAAGCCCTCAAACTAACATACCCAAAGTCATGTATTCACACACTTATCCATAGACACACATTCACTAACATACCCAAACACACACACATGCCCAGACACAGACACACGTTCTCTGACTGACTCATCCCTACACATACATACTAACATATCCAGACACACACTAACATACCCACACATACTAACATGCCCAGTTCTACTGTGGGCTGTACCCCGATGTCCAGCGGGCCGTCATAGAAACTGAAAAGTGTTTCTAAAAATTGCTTATGTGTTTAAGCTTCAGACTAAAGATAAAATATGTATTCAATTAAGGTTTATTTGCTGTATATACTAAAAAAAATGCAGTTAATATTTATTTAGAACAGCGTCTGGCGATAAAGACTTTTTCTGTACCATGTCTAATGTTACACGTGTTTATCATTGTTAATCTTATATAATGTTTATATTAATATTATCAATTTTGGATTCTCCCTTCACTATAACGCTACAGAATCTGTTAGTCTAATATAACTAAAATTAGATGTAATATATTTTTACCTTTCCGGTATTTTTTATGCTGTATTTAGAACTATGACCATTCTGCGTGTTCAGAACCGAGAAAGCATGGTTGTATATCCTGCCGCACTTTAAAATGTTGATCTATGTGATGCACTTATCATTAAAGCATGAACAATGTATATTTAAGACACCCACCAGGAATTTAAAAAAGTCTCCGGAGATCTGAATTCTCGCAGGAAAAGCTAATAACTGCGCACGGTCCATTCCTAGTAATTCCCGCGGCAATAGCTTGTTTGCAGTTTGTTAACTAGACTTAATTGAAGTAGATTAATATTGTATCATGCTTTTAGTGAATCCAATAAGCCAACTCCATGAGGCATTGGGACCTACAATATACTGTAAGGGAAGTTTTATTTTACATAGAGGGTGGTAGATAAGTGGGACATACTCCCAGCAGAAGTGGTAGAGGGCAATACATCAGAGGAATTAAACATCTAGGAAAAATTGTTATTGTTGAGTCGGTGGAGAAGACTCGAGAAAAATGTATATTTTTTCAAACTCCCAAGCATACCTGGAATGCGCCCTGACTTTGGTTAGCCATGCGATGGGCAGGGATATTCCAAGATAGTAAATGGGTTAGGAGGGGGAGTGGGATTGGCTGGGGAGCAAGGGTGGCAAAACATCATCTGCCCAGAGAAAGAGTGACCCGGACCCCCGGGGCAGCAGCTCCTCGCCCGGAGAATCTGGGTCACACCTGTGGAGTTAACCCGTGTGATCCAAAGAGGACAGCAAAGAACTACGGTCAAAGTTACTTTTCACATTTAGAAGTAGAATAATAGTGGACATCGTGCAAGTCTATTGTCACATTAGAAATGGCAAAGCGGTTCTAGAAACGGGTTCTAAAACGGGTTCTAAAACGGGTTCTAGAAATGGGAAAGATTGCCTTGTAAACAAACAGAAGGAACTTACAGTTGCTTGTCTGGAAAGCACTCCTACCTAGATCTGTGTTTCAGCGGCGGTAACATTGTTGCCAACTCTAATGTTATTGATACCGAGCTGGAAATACGCAGTAGCAAACAAAACACAGGTACAGCTGTGCTTAGAACCGTTGTGCATGCATATTGCATTGGCCCATTAGCGCCAAGACTTTTAAATCCTCCTTTACACTTAGCAATTTATTGGTATCCTAAGATACGAGAGATGAAACATAACGGCTGAGCTCACGTCTCTCGTTCCATTTTGCCAAATGTATCTAGAAAGCCGTGCAAACTTTTGATTGAAGTCAGATTTAAAGCCGTTATTTAGTCATATCATCAGGGATTTCAGCGCTGTGATGGATATTACAATATTTATTACAATGTTTGGTATTTACAAGCCTTTTATCATGTGTTTATCTGCCAAAGAGGTGTTTTGATTCAAGTAATGGAGTTACTTTCTCAAACCCAACCACAACTAAAAGTTTGAGGAATAATTTAATAGCGCGATGCATTTAGTTCACATGGCCCTTAACGGTTCTTTAGCCGTAAAGGGGGGTTTTAACACACACTGGCTATGCAGAATATATATAAAAAAACAGAATTCAGCGCATACCCAGTGGATACCATTAAAAAATCACCTAAGGCATAAATATTGGGGATTCCGTCACACTCTATGGCTATATAGACTGCTTCGCCCGCCACTACGTCAAAGTACCCCAAGTTTGGCCAGTCCTGTCTAATTTTCCACGGCTATATTACTTATGGAGGAGCTGAATCAGTGGGACAGCTTTCTGCTCCACTAACCCCTTATCTCCTATATCTGCCCTCTTACTGCCCCTGTCCAGTATTTAACACTCTATTACAGCCCTCACTGCCTGCAATACCCACCTTCATCTTCCCCACGGCAACTGAATCTTTTGCCCCCTCTCCCACCTGCCCCAGTGGTGTCCTAATATATAGACAGTTTTAACCCAAAAAAGACTCTCGTAAAATGTAAAGCCTTCTCTGGACACCATTAATGAGGCTCTTATGGCAGGAGGGGCTGCTTAACCCTAAGGTCTGGTCCGAACCTCCAAATATGCACAGCACAAAATAGAGCATATATACTGAATATATAGGATAAGACTTAAAAAAGGTTCATCAATTTTACAAGAGAAAAAAAAACGGGCAGATTCTATGTTTTTGTGCAGAACCCAAATCTAGAGCGGGTAGGAAAAAGGCTTGGAGAGAAGTGGAGGAGTTTTAAAGACATTCATGTAATAACGGACAATTAGTAACTGTATTTGTGTTTGGTCCTAACAAAAAGTTATTTTAAAATAACCCTTTCTATGCTCTTTTAAAGGACAGTTTGATTTAACCCCTTAATGACAAAGCCCGTACATGTACGGGCTCAAAATGCATTGTTTTTCAATGGGTTTAGGGACCGCCCATTGTCCTGAAGGGGTTAACATGGCGCGTTATGTCCGCCAATGTTTGCGTCTATTTGAAGGCAGTGACTTACTGCAAAGAACATCTATTTCCTTGAGTGCAGATTTCAGGAAATATGTTACTGCGAACGATTTATGGGGACTATTTCCCAGTAGATGAAAATTTAACTTGGGAAATCCATAAAGCGTTTTAACTTCCAGGACATTTTGTGCTCACGAAAATCTTTCGAGAGAGAACATTTAATGTGAAGAATTTATAGTTTCGTCAACAATTTGATTACGGTCTGTGTTAAACTCTTTGCTTGCTGAATAAATATGGAATCCTGACAATAACGTCCCCTGAGCTTACTATACTTGCACCTTCCATATGATGATAGTTGTTAATAAATAAGGAGATAAGAGAGTTATCTCACATTTTCCCCGGCACCTATTACAAAAAATCAGAATAAAGGAAATGTTGACTAAGAATAAATAATATTTTTGACAATATTACACAAAACACACTAAATAATAACCACGCAGGACCTAAAACATAAGGTGGGACCAAATAGTAAGGATGGAGCCGAGGGGAAGTTGGCAGCGTTATGTCGTAATGCCTGTTTAGGAGACAGTGTTGAAGGTGGTGACCCTACCAAGATGTCTGAGATGTTAATTAGGATGACTCTGTTATGAAAGTCTGGACAGGAACAGCAACTTACAAAGTGCAAAAAAAGTGCAATACATTTTTTTATATCTGGTTTGAAAAGTTTGTGACGACGGAAAAGTAGTCCTTTCACCAGAACAACCAACAGAATGTCCAAGTCAACCATAGCATTTGTAGTCAAGGGGCACCGCACACTACTGCCACTGCCTAAAAGGTGCACAAAAACACCGGTACTGTAGCAGGACTAGGCAGGCTGGGGAGATCATAAATAACGCACAGAATAATACAGCCCCCCATCCATACACCACCAGGGATGAAGTGCTAAAAGAGGTCAGCTCATGAAGTGGGATTTAATATTTTTAGGCTGAGTAAGTGGGGTTTAGATGAAGAAAAACTAAAAATATGGGGGTAGCATGGTAGTTTTGTAGAACGAAAGAGCTCAGTCACATATCTTATCACAGAGTGCAGAAAGTCTCTGCTGTAATGCTAATAGGATCTATAAATTGTTGCAGCTTCATAGCAGTGTTTTTTGAATTGGGGGTGCGGGAGAGGCATGGCTTGGGTCCTGTGGCTCCTTTAGGGTTAATTCTTTTTATTCAGTATATATAGGGCTATACACCCTCCCAAACTACTTAAATACCCCCACCTCATAATACTTGGGTTTCTTCGACTGGTCTCTCTGAGTTACAGGTTGACTCAAGTGACCAGACTCGACTTCAGTGGCTCATTTTTTTTAGCATGCCCTCGAGTGCTGACTCACACAACCAACTTGACAACACTCAGTGGGAGATTCTGTGCAACTCAAGAGCACTCAACTTGACAACAGCTTAACTCTTACTGAACAGCTCCCTTGCTGTCCAACTTAACATAGTTGAGTGAGCTCACTGTAAAAAAGACTGACAACTCAACCCTCGCTGAATAAACGAGTCCAGCTAGTCTAATAGCCTCAAAGTCACTGAAACGGTCAATACTCTGTAACCCAATCTCTCCAAACCTGATGACTGCAGCTATGGTGGTTAACCTTCATAGGACTGTACTGGGCTAGAGAAGATGTTAGTGGTCAAGCGGAATCGGGGTACAAAAATGTTTTTCAAACCTAGACAGAAGAAAAAAATATTGATTGGCTTCTCAGATGTAATCTGCAAGGGTTAATTCTACAATGTTAACCCTTTGATAGGCAGGCTTTCCCCTGCATGTTTTCAATTGTGAAAGGGGGATATTGTGATCCTGGCAGCATCTGTGACCATCCAGGCTCACAAAGAAATGAAATGATGGGAGTCAGGATACTGATCAGTGCTGCTGCTATAAATTGGGCTCAACGCAACATTAACCCTTGCAACAAGGGAGGGACGATAGGCAGTCCTTTTTTTTTTTCCCTTCCTGGAGGTCATGTCCTTTCTTTGTTTTTTTTGGGGTCAGGTTTCGACCTGACAAGTGGTAATTGATTCCCCTGCTGGATAGGCTGGTGGTAAGTGCAGGATGAAGTTTCAGTGAAAACAAATAGCATTTCACAGGTCTGACCTTTCATTTTGCAGCGATTGTTGTGGTTGCACTTGAAGTCTGTGAGGTATAATATTTTCTTGCCCGCTGCATGCATAGCCGCGGTGTCACATAATGTATGCCTGATAGGATAAATACATCATGTATTTGTTTAGTGGGACAGTCCGTTGTATTGTATTGTTATATATTATGAGCACCTTGTAAACTTCTTGTAACACTGTTGCAAGTTGTTCAGTTTTAGTTTGTGTTTTTGACAGTAATATACGGTATTCGCTTAGTTTGTGTATGAAGCTTACTTTTTTTTTGTTTGGGTCCACGGGATAAAATAAAGAAGTCCTTATATTGTAATGTAATAATCTACAGAAATCAGGATTTTCAGATTTCAGATTTCTGTAAAATCTCTCGAGACTCTAAGAAGTCTGCCTCGGCCAAAGCTCCTCTTGTTTAAGGGATGTCCCCGGAGATACCGGAGTTAGAATGACAAATGGTTTGCCACATCCTTTTTTTCAACATTCCTTCACCCAGTTTTTGGTAGGCTGTTCTGCACCTCTTACTCACAAAACCTTATTTTATTATTTAAGGCACGCGTGTCACATATCGTATTTGTGTTATGGCCTGTTACACAGGTTGGTTGTTTGGGACCAGACTGGGGATGATGAGGCAGGCTTGGCACTTTAAGGCCAGTGGCCACCAAGTGACATAAGTGTGGCCGACGGCTGGATATGAAGGGCTGCATGTTACGCTTCTACGGTGACGCAGCGGGCAGCCGGGCCTATCCAGTCCATGGCCGCAAACTGCAGCACCTGATCTGCCACCGGATGGAGCGAGGTCAACCGGCGACCCACCAGGCATTTGCCTGGTGTGCCAGATGGCCAGCCCGGGCCTGGCTAATGCCTTTTTGCCCGGGGTATATTCTACAGAATGGAGCACAAAATACAGTACAGACCTCACCCCACCAAATAACACAGCGTCCTAGGCGAAGGTTAGGGGAGATCTTTTAATTTTCCCCACTGTATTAACTTCCAATCCACAAATGGCAAGCCCACCCTTTGGATTCTGACCAGTTTGGCAATTATGTTACCGCTACACACTGATTCACCGATCCTTGTCAGTTTTTATCCATTTGTTTACACGGACTTTTAATATTATCTTTTATTTCCCAGTCCCCTCTGAATGTCCCCAGACCTGAGATAGAGTCTGGCTTCAAAGCGAGAGCCGAATTCCTCTGGACGCTCTTACAACTTATGAGAATCTGCTGGCGCGATATAGAACAAGAAATGAAATTCCTTAATCCTTAAATGATTTATTTCTATTTATGTGAACAGACAGAAGCACTATTAAACAATAATCCTCATGGACAGCCATGTAAATCATAGCGAAAACAGCTGAGTATAAATAACCATTAGCTGAGTAAGCATCCAGATGTGTTCAGCATCTCATACACTCTCTGCTGTGAATTGTCTCTTCATGTGTGTTTATGTTGTTTATTATATTTCGGGTATAATGTGATAAAACTCAGTCCAGTTACACGGAGCCACAAGGCTGGTTCACGAAGGGTCAATGAGGACATGTGTGCCGGTTCCCAGATTTTTAGATGATACCAGGTTCCGTGTATCGTGGGCTCCGATTGCTATCTAAATCCGGGTATGTAAAGAAGGATCATATCTTGGGACTTCATAAACTGACAGTCTTCGTGTATTAACCCTATAATAGCGACTCATTAATGGTTGCAACCAAATGGTTCTAATAACATTGCTTATGAAAATCATCACCTGTCAGGATGTATTGTAGAGGAATCCTGAATTAAATCGACCGTGTTCTAGAACCTATGATATACCAATGGTACAAGCACTAGTTGGGTTCAGATAAAATTGAATTACAGCAGAGTATTAGGAGTCAGATTTGTGACCTTAATCTGTTGAAGTGCCCATTTAACCTTAACACCCTAATGTTGGGGTAAAAAAGAGCTTTATACAGGGGCAAACACATGGAATTCCCAGGTCTAGTGAATATTTTTTGAAAAAAATAAAGAAAAAAGGTACCAATTAACCAAATCTGGCACAATTCCATTCTATGGCACTTTCTGTAATATAGATATCATGTTTTATAAAATGTATTTCGGTATTTGTCCAAACATATCATGTGTTCACAAGTCAGCAATTATGGTTTTAAACTCAGGTGATGTCAATCACTTATTCGTATCTGAATGTCGGGAAATGACATCATATCCTGGTTCTCAGACTCAGTCACTGTGTTGGGACAGAGAGAGAGCCAATGGAGAGGGCTGTGCCAATGGCCGTGCTCACCACTACCTGAGACAGGCCAATGGCCGTGAGCATGGTCGCCAGAAAAGCCCTTTTCATTGGTGTTCCCTCAGTCCCAGCACAATGAGTCTGACATCATTTCCTGGCACTTAAATGCAGGCAACATGCAAGCACCGCGAGGAAGCAGGAGAACAGACCCTTCGCCGGCCGCTGGATCACAAGAGATGAGCTTTCTGCTGAGCCTACAAAGGCTCCTAAATGGATGAGGATGAGGTTCACCGGGATTTTGGTCCCAGTATGGAGAGCTGCCCCTAGTAAAGCAGATCAGGGGTTTCCCGGTCTCCCCCTCTGTTGCTAAGATAGGACAAGTATCAGAGCAAAAAAACATAAAGCATAAATACCCACGGGTAGAATGGGTAGAATGGGTAGATGTAAGTATAAAAATGTGAATGGCTAAAATGAACTACATTGACCAAAATATCCAGGAGAAAACTGAAGATTATTAACCTCCTTGGTCTTCAGCGGCATTTCTGTAATGCAGTTTGTGAATGATTTATATAATGATGATAATCTCGGTATTAGTAACCTGATGTATTACAGTATATCGGGATTAACCTGCCGCTTATAAGAAGGTAATAACAAGCTGTCATCTTCTGCACAAAATTCTGGACAGATAACGTAAAGTGTAAAATCACCCTATTGCAATATTAAAAAAAAGTTTTGTTTTTTTTTCATTGGAAGAACTATATATTATTTTACCACATTTTGGAGGAGGCAAGGGGATATTAAGGCACTCACAAGCTGCTTTGGGGCAAAGGTGGCACCGTGAGACATGTTGCTTGGTGAAGTTGGGGGCCCCGGGGCAATTTTTTTCACCGTGGCACTGGATATTAACAATTAACTAGCCCATCACAAGGTTTCTATTGTAGTCACTCTCTTCGTATATAGCTTGGAGGAGGAATATGAGAGAGGAGATACAATAGAAGTATTTAAATACTTAAAGGGAGTTAGCAAACAAACAAAAAAGAGGAGAGTTTGTATCAAAGTAGGAGAAAGGGTAGAACAAGAAGTCATGGTTTAAAACGACGGTCAGAGGCTTAGATATAATGTAAGGAGATGGTGGTAGATACGTGGAACAGCCTCCCATCAAAAGTAGTAGAGGCTAATAACAGCGATAGAATTCAACATATAAAATATATACAGGTAAAAACAGACCGGGTGATTCTTATATTCTGTCAGATTCTATGTTTCTACTGGATTCATCCCGGTATGGATGCTCAGATACCATTGAGTCATATTAGTTTGTGAAAGAATCATCTTCAGCGTATGTTCCCAGGCATCCATATGTACTTGATTATGTTGTTTGCCAAGTTGCGTGTAACCTTACATACATAATGCTTAAATAAATATGTGAAAATATGGTGGCAGCTCCCTTTTAACAGCCTCAATGACAAAATAGGGATTATCTCTTGCTGAGCAGCAGGCAAAAGGTGAAAAAATATGTATATAAAAAATGATTTTAATATTTTCCCAACAACTACGGTAGAATCTTCCCTAAACAATGTTTTGATTTTAAAGTATTTTTTTAACGCAGACAGAAATTCCGGTAATTTCAATCCATTGAATATTTTATGAAATATATAAATGTAACACGCACATTTTTCACTTATAAGACTCTTTCCGTTATGAACAACGAACAAGAACATTTTCCCACAGTAAAAAAAGATAAAAAGCAAACAGCTCATCAGCGCAGGAGCGTCCACGTGAAACGCCACAATGTGTTTATTCCAACGACTCAGAGATGAGGGACTTTCCTGGTGAAAATGAAATTTCTACGTTCCAGAGAGTACTGGATTTATGAAACTTTTTATTTTCAAAAGGTAGAAAATAGCTGTGAATAAGAAGCCGAGTTTTCCACTTGAGTATAAAAGGGCTATTTTTTGGAGTTAGATGATTCAATTCACAGTAACACCTTCACCAGGGTAAGGGCCAATGCTAGTCAATTAGACCATTCAAAGCATGCATGCTAGCCGAACATTGGTGTTATGATGCCATACATGCGATTGGCTGCTGCTACTCAGATTGGGTTCAATGAGAGCCCAATTCCCATTGGCTAGATAGGAGTTCTAGTGGACATGTGCAAGAAGCATACTGGGGCATGCTCCTTGCAGCCAATAGAGGCAGCTGGGGGAGGAGTTTAGAGGGACAGAAGTCTTGTTTTACAATTCCAATTTGTTGAACATGCTCAATAGAACTCCCATTCTACTCAATAAGAGTTGAGCGCCTATTGAATGCAATTTTATTAGCCATCTGAACACCAGTGTTCTGGTAGCGTACATGCTATTGGCAGCTGATTTGTTTCAATGTGGGTGCTACTGAGCATGTGCAAGAAGTTTACATACTAATGCTTCCTGGTTTCAGTAGAAGAGGCTGGGGAGGACTTACATGAAACAGAAGTCTTATTTTTATACCTTCTGTAACTAAACAATTAATTAACCAATTTGTATGCATTACAATACCTTGTTTATGTAAAATGTTCTCCAACATGCATTAAAAGCAAAGTAAAAATACAAATTTGGGGACTCGACTGGCCCTTTAAAGACATACTGATATGTTACCTGCACCAAGGAAAGGTAACATTTCGGCTGCTATCATGAATCATGATTGTCCATTTTTAGCTTGTCCTACCTGACATCTTCTGTTAAGTAACCAGCAGTGTTATGAAATCCCCTGCAAATCCTTACTGGAAGTACACAAATTTCATCATTAATCAAAAAATATATATATATTCCCCTGGAAATAGGTTAAATGATTCTTCAATCTCAGATCTTTAGAATTGCATAGTACTATAGTACCACTATACATCCCGGTTGTCCTCCTTCCATCTCGAATGGCCCCAAACTCAGAAGAAAAACATGGCGGTGGGTGATTCCCAACTTTTGGGCAGAATTGGAGTTCACTAATGGAGCTGATCGAGCATCATTATCTTTGACATCTTAGAATGACCATTTAGCCACACCTGATCCAAAAAGCTTCTCATTTCAGTCCTTTGATGAAGATCTCCGAAGACCGAGATCTATTTTTCAGGTTGATACACTTTAGAAGAAAGTGCTCGGCGCATTTCTAATGGATCAAAGGAGCTAAAATACATTTTCATGAGTACTTTAAGGAAAGCACTGGCATCCATTCAGCTTTTTTTATAAAGCCTAACTTTAACTATTCTTCCTACATTATTTATCCAGCAGCGTATGATTGGTGTTTTTCGTACGCTTGCATTATTAGAATTCATATTTCAGACAATAACGGCTTTCCATTTACGTGGGCTCGACCCATTCACTTTAAATCCATTTTTTAAGACGGTAACTTAGATCTCTTAGCGATACGATGCTGTTTTTTCTAATCAAGTGCCAGCATTGTAATGCCCTCAATAATTTATATTTGATTTTTAATGCCGTTATCTATCATGAATAATTATGCAGGGTTCTCCGAGCATTCCATCCCCTGTTATGTGGTTTTTGTGAAGACTGTGGTTTCTCCGTCTAACTGCTGTTAGTTATTACCTTTCTCTCCAATCTGCAGAGTGCTGATCTATCAAAAAAACTCCGAGTGCAATATGCATTAAGACAGACCGCCGAGGCACTCCATATTTTCTCGTTTGACTCTTCAGAAGTAATTATACAAAAAGTGTTTTCCCTTATCAAAATAGACATAAATAAAACACAAGATCTGAAATGGTCAAGAAGACCCTTCCATGGATTTTTTCCTCCCCCTACTAATGCAGCGTTAGTTCTTTTTTACCGCTGTATAAGGTGACCTGCGCATTTGATTGTGGTTGAAGTGTGGTTTTTGGTGAAGTCTATAGGTCCAGAACGAAAAAGACGACCAATAGCCATTTAAGCTAATTCTTTATGTAACCAAATCCTTTAAGATCCCCCCTCCCCCGCCCAACACCACATCGTCATGTTTTATTGTTGTTATATTGTATCTGATTTAACTTGTGGTAGCACACAAGGAGATCCATACAATCGTGTGGTTTGATAAACAAGTGGCTACTGAGGAAGAGCTGGGCTTAGCTTATTAAAACCGTTCTCGGGAATGAAAGTTCAGGTTCATAAGCGACATAAGCGTCAAAGTATTGGCTTTGGTGGAATAAAAGTTGACTTCTGTATCTGAAAATGTGCTCCTGTATATGATACGGATGTCAAAGCTTCTTCCTAGCTTTTCTGCAGCGGTCAATTATCTCAAATATCAAGTAAATTAAATAACAATAACGTTGCAGTCCAATGCAAGTTAGCGTATTTTTTTTAAATAAAAAAAGTTGATTTAATGATCTAATGGGGTTACACGTTTATGTAACACTTGAAATTATTAAGTTAGTAAAAAGTATTTAATCATACCAGTCTCCCCTAATATTGCTACGCAATCAGCTAATTCTCAACAGGGCCGGCCTTAGGGGTGTGCGACCTGTGCGGCTGCACAGGGCGCCGTGGCAACAGGGGCGCCTGCCCGGGACTTAAATTAAAACATCGGGGTTTTTTTGTTTTTTTTTTACTTTATTTAACATCCTCCATGTTAAATAATGTTTTTTTTAACTTTATTTACCACGGAGGATGTTAAATAAAGTTAAAACAAAAAAACCCCTGCTGTTTTAATTTAAGTCCCGGGCAGGGGCGCCGATCGGTCGCTCGTGAAGTTTTCAGCAACCGCTCGGCGCCCCTCACTCTCCATGACTCCGTTGCAGTGCCGGCGTTTCATGCTGAACGCCAGAATTCAGCTGTGAAGCGCGCACCGCGGCAGATCGGGAAGACGGACGCCTCCCGCTCCCACCACAGGACTCTGGCAACAAGGTAAGTAAGGATAGGGAAAAGGGGGTAAATAGTGAGAAGGGGTGGGGGGGCAGTGAGAAAGAGGCAGGGGGGTAGATAGTAAGAAGGGGGCGGGGGGCAGTGAGAAGGGGCGGGAGGGTAGATAGTGAGAAGGGGCAGAGGGGGGAGATTTTTTTCCTTTTTTTGGGGGGGATGGGGGGCGCCAGAGGAGTAGTCCTCACAGGGCGCCAGAACACTTATGTCCGGCTCTGGTTCTCAATAAGGAATGTAACGTAATTATGAACGGGCAAGATGAAGACACGATGATAAAGACAAATGTATGGACATGGGTCCAAAAGAAAAAAAAGTGGAGCCATCTTTATTCATTCTTCTTCTTCGGTTAAGCAGTTTTTTTTAGACAAGCACTGGCTTTATTTGAAAGGTGAAACAGAGCTCTTTCATCAGAGTTGGCTCACCTCACTCAACGTGATGTTCGGTATATCATCCATTGGCCCTGCAGACATATTAAACAATGGATCTACACATTACACCCCTTGCGACAACACCACTAAAGGCTGAATCCAACCTCTCCTGGGAATAGATTAAGAAAAACATAATTTCAAAAAGAATCCTTATTTTCTTTTCTTTGCTTATGTTGGTTTTGGCATTGGGGAGCGAGTGTAGCTTGGAAGCCACCAAGTACAAAAAGCTTTGTCTTTTGATCCCTTTTAGATGCTCCCACTCAATCAAGGTTTTTCTTTTAATGAACAGATATTGTGAATTTGTTTACATTCTGTAGCCTGTTTAACCCGGCGAGTGCCGGATGCTTCATTTAACGCATAGTGTTACCTTAAGGGTTAAACACACAAGTCAGAGACTGAATAGCTTCCATAGTCGCTGAGCCACGTTCAGCGAGAGATCAATGTTGCAGACTAATTCATATCAGCTCTCTAACAGTCAAAACTGCTCAATAACGTGGCAGCTCGCCTGTGTCTGGGACCGCCGAGGCAAATTGAACGCGACAGCTTCAAACTGTTCACATAGATTTCGTGTTTCTCTTTTAAGCTTTACATCTTGCTCAGACTGGCAATGCACCAAGTCTCTGCGGAATATGGAATTCTAGGATAGAAGAACGATGAACGGTCACTGGTTGGCCAACATTGGTCCACGGCAGCAATACGGGAAGGCAGACCAGATGAAGATATGGAGACAAGGGCATATAAAGTCTCTTTTGATGGTGGCATCAAGAATAAACAAAATATCATCCTTCCATGACTGGGCCAAGTTTAGAACGGATTGTCTCCAGCTGTACGCTCACCTCGATACCCTTCAGAAAACATTAATATTAATATATTGTGAAATAGATACTGGCTGTACCTGCCAAAGATGAGGCAACGTTCTAAACTGTTTTATCCAAAGTGTTCCTGTGGTCTTCGTGCGGCAAACACAAGGATGTCTTGATGTGAATAATTTGGTTTGGGTAGCAATGGTCTGACATTTACAAAAGAAGCGTTGTGCATATAAGGTACTTAGAACCCACAATGTGACACAGGTTTTTTTGTGAGAAGTTAGGTGTGGTACAAAATGTGGCACAGGTGTCACAAAAGAACGGTGCTGACATCATGCGCCACGCCGGTGACCTCATGCTTTAACACAAATGCCCAGTCTGTTTTGTGCATGTGCAATGTCTGCTCGGAGTCTACTTGGAATTGCTAGAAAATACAATAAATGTTGTGATGATTTCCTTGAATTTTGGGAAATTATTTCTATTTTTTTGTTGCTTTTTTTGTTGCTACTGGGTGCGTGGAAAAATATTACCGGTGATTAGTTCCCAGCACAAAATCTATACAATGCGTGTATATTATACATATTTTAATAAAAATATAGCTATATGGTTGGTTGTCAATAAATTCCAATTTTTCTTGGGATATAGGTTTATATATGTATGAGTGTATGCTGATATATGGCATATATTTTCTGACCCCCCCCAGGGAATGGATAAAATATACATTTCTCACTTCAAGTTAGATCAGTTTGGCTAATACATGGTTCTGAATATTTTAATATCAGGAATAATATAATGGCTATTTTTACACATTTTCCCATACACAGGATTTGAGGATTACATATATTTTTTTTATTGTTATTTGTTTGTTTAGCATTTCAACTCTAGTTCAGCAAAAAAAAAAAAATCATTTTTTATAAAATGCAAAAAAAAACTCAGTATGTGTTCAATTATTGAATACATCACTGTAAAGAAAA